>NC_143223.1:4099267-4402297 GCF_030267445.1 Bombyx mandarina
CCCCGTCGAGGCACGACGCCCGCAACCAATATAGAACGTACAGTCGAGAACAGAACTGTAAAGGTTTTTTTTTTCGAGCCGTGGACCGAATGTCTGGAATGAATCTACAAGGTTTCAAGGGGGCGTGTGGGATACGTGGGACTCGATTGCCGAAGATGGTAAAGGCCAGGGTTGAAGATGGTAGAGAGCCAGCCTTTGACGTTCTGTTAGTTTCAAATTTACTAGATAATCGGACACCAATAGCAAAATTTCGTAAAATTCATTGGTCAAGTCATAAGCGATGTTAAATTAAATAATTTAATTTAATTAAAACAAAATAATCATCAAAGGATTTTTAGTGAATATTATCTAATAGTGTACACTTTAAATTGCTAAAGATTATAACCATTTACAATGGACGCAGTGACCAATCATCAAGTTTTAGTGTAAATTCGGTTTTATTTATAAAATTTATTTTATATATAAAAAATATTCGGTTTTATTATACACATCAGTAGCGATGCATCAGAAGAAAAACACTGATTGGAAAAAATGGTTTTGTGGTTAGCATGTTACGTATTTTGGCCCCAAATGACGTCAGAGAGTTGAAGTTACAATACGTGAAGTCAGCGCAGCAATTTCGAACATTAAAAACTTCCGGCTTCCTACCTTCGGAACTTCCATTTTCACATACCTGGTTTTTTCAGTCGAATATTTTATTTGCAGTAAATATTTATAAACATTTAAATCACATAAACTAAACATACTGGATAAGCGTTCTTTAGTAAGCAATCAGAATGATCAATTTTAGTATTTTATAATACTTAATTAGAATGCACCAATTGTAAGGGGCCACAATTGTTTTTCTTATATTAAATAGTAGGACATTTTCACATTTCGTTTAGAAATTAAAAACGTATCACTTTAGCCATCACCAGTACCTCTCTCAAAGCATCGAGGGTGCGCTCGACAATTTCCTCCTCGGGTAATTCACTAGGATTTAATTTAAATTAGTTTTGGCTTGGCTTAATAGCTTCCCCCGACTCAGGGAGGGGCTGTGGCTTCGCTCCAACTGAAGTATTCTGGAGGCTGTGTCTGCTAACTTCACATTTATTTTATATGAGCTTGAGGAATTTTATACGTGCTTTAAAATTAACAAAAAAAAAAGTGTTCATTTTAATAAAACAAACGTTTAGTATTATTACTTATTCTTGTAAACAAGACATATTTAATAACCTATTTTAATATACATATTAGTAAAACACTTGACTAAGAGTATTAAGGTATCTATCAACAATGAGCACGTAATATAGGATGCGGAACTCAGGTCCTTAGCAAATATGTCCTTTTTTTACAGCTAAAAAGATAGAGACAGACAGAAGATAGACACTAAATTGATCGGTTTTTACATTAAACTTATCTAATATGTACATATCTAAAGCTATGCGATAGGATTGCTTTGGAGGAAAAGGAGAAAAATATAAGTATGACTGTCAAATTGTTCGAATTGTCAAATTTTGACAGTCTGAATTATTTTCGCGGTAAAAGTTTGCACGCTAGTGCGGGGTACAAAGCGAGCCATTTTACACATTTAAAGATAAATAAATACGCAAATCTTATAGATTGGATCTTATAGAGCACTGTTATAATTCATATTTACCTTATCTGAAAATTGCCAACACAAACGCAAGAAAGTTTTAAAATTTTTCTCATCGCAAACCTAAAGAGAAACGGAAGAATCCTTCAGATTTAATTACTCCAAAAAGGTTGAAAACTTAACTGTTTGCAATATTAAAAGTTAAAATGTTTCTTAAAATATACAGAATAGGAACACGCTAGAAAAGGCAGCGCGAGTCTATAGAGAGGATTCGTTGTGTCCGCCGTGACACCTTCCTAATTATTTGCGTTCAATTTCAAACGAGACCAATTATGTTTAATACAATATTATACCCACACAGCAGCTACTAAGTACGTACTCTGTCCAAATTTATTTACATTTTTATAAACATAAATCTTACGTAGAATTTTTACGGTAATTTATCGTAATTTCTAATCTTCTATTATTATTGGGTCTCTTATCGTTTTAACAACTATTTTCATGTAGTCACATCTAGACTAGGCGGAGAAGGAGAATTCGTTGACGGTCGCTTGCTTGCTAAAACCACGTCACTAGGTCACTCAATCTTCCACGCTCCGATGGTTTGTTTTTGCTACCTAACCTGGTAGCCTTGAGGGACTATTCCAGCCTCACCGGATGGGTAGGTGAGCTCACGCTAGCTCTAGCAAGAGCAGTGCTTCGCTGAATCTACAATCGGGTAGGAATTGCAGCCCAATGAGAAGATCCAGCGACTAACTCAGTGGATTGTGTCTGTGGGTTAGGTTGTAGGTCGAACTCGTGAATGGTGACCGATGCTTGCTTGGAATGCCTTGAAGCACTGAGAGCGGATAGAGAGGATCCGATAAGATAAGTCACTGTAGGTTGTCACGATAAATGGGTTATCGTCTAGCACCGCTTTTGCGAAGTAGCATTCTGACCCTCTTTTCAGGTACTTACTTAGTGGTTCAATTTCTAGAACGACTTGCGGATCTATATACATCACATACCAACGTGCTCCGAGAACTATTTAGCAGAAACAGAATTAAATAACCTCGAGTTAAAGTGGGTAAGTTTGGTACTTCGCTTATGCGATTCAAACTTAATAACGTCATACCATGGATTACAAACGCACATAACCGATTAGAGATAGATCTTTAAGGAAAATATGAAAAGAACGAACTTAAAACTGAGCCTAAAATCGTTCAAGAGCCACTAAATTTAAACTAGGTGCGCGGAGCCGTGCACAATGAACCGTGTCCGTCGAAGCGATATTAACACTTGATTGATGACTGCTGCAAGTGTTGAGTTCATTTCCTAAATTAGATTTCGCTTTATAGGCTCAGTGCTTTGTCATTTTAACACGATAATATTGTAAAAAGTTTTAGAGATTCGCTGAGAGTTCCGAGATAATAGAAACACTGCGAGTCCTTTTCGTTATGTAAATTGAAACACCACAATTATCACTGAATTTTATACTGGATTTACTGGTGGTAGGACTTCTTGTGAGTCCGCGCCGGTAGGTACCACCGCCCTGTCTATTTCTGCCGTGAAGCAGTAATGCGTTTCGGTTTGAAGGGTGGGGCAGCCGTTGTAACTATAGGTACTTGGGACCTTAGAACACATATCTCAAGGTGGGTGGCGGCATTTACGTCGTAGATATCTAAGGGCTACGGTAACCACTCGTTGACTGAGCTTGTCCATCCATATATGTAATTTAAAAAAAAGTAAGGATCGGTTTATTCTGAATACGTATCATCTGCAATAAAAATTATATCAAAGTTCTATATCTGTAAATGCGTCAGTCTATCTGTCTTGAGTGCGTGTGTGGTTTGGTCATATACCAAATAATTATTTCTTCTAGTGGTGACAATGTCGTCACAAAGTTAATAATGAAAGAGTTTTTTTTCCTAGGTGATGGTCTTGAGGGCCATTTCGGCGTCACCCTAACAAGTAGGTGAGCTCACGGGGCAAACCTGACGACGCTGCTAGCACTGACCCTAGCAAGAGCAGTGCTTCGCAAAATCTACCACTGGATCGGAAACGCGACCCACTGAGACGGGTTCGACGAGAACGATGACCGGATAACTAAACGATATGAAGTGGTTTCACCATAAAATATTTGGTTTCTATTCAATTCGAATCAACCAAACATAGACCTATAGAATTAACATCATTCTTTAATATTGCTAATCATACCTTTTTTAAGTTTTATATCGACAGCAAAGAATTTTGTTATTGGTAGCATTAAATTGACTTCATTTATTAAGTTTTCACGTATAGTTAAAATAAAGATGAGTTCGTATTTTTTATAATGAAAACCCCAAAAAAATGTGTAGCTAAAAGTATTCAATAAGTACACACCGCACTGCAGTAAATACAAACCGCGTCGGAGGGGCTTTAGTAACGAGGTTTATCTCCGGAGACCACATCCCAGTCGGGTCATAACAGCAAACTAGCGCATCTGTTGCGACACTCACTACACACTTATCTGTTTTGCTTTTTAAATCGAATATCGGTCAAATCTTTTCGATCCGATCATTCGAATCAAAAATGTATCCTATCTTCGATTATTTTATCGTTCAAAAATTTGCCTTTGTCTAATTTATCTTTTCTTCTATCTTATCTCCTCTACCTTTTCTTTCTTTTAAAAACGTTGTAGTGGCTCAATGTCATAAGTACCTAATCTAATTTAAATAGTAGGAAAATATAGGTAATATGTTAACGGCTTTTGAAATTACAATTAAATTATGATCGAATTTAAAATGAAACTGAGTTACACATTCATTTGGAAAGATTATTTCGCTATTATTAGCCAAATGTCACAGACCAGTCCGGAGGAGGCGGAATAAATAAAGCACTTAACACGCACATATGAACCATTTCCGCGTTGAAGAAATAAAATTACGGGATAAAACTTAGACTTATCAAAATCAAAGTTATTACTTTATAGCTGTCACAATCCTGCCTATTTCTGCTACGGAGAATTCTGTTTCGGTGTGAAAGCATATCACAATCCAAATCAAAGGTTCAATCTCGCCTTCATTGATAAATGTTGCTCAAGTTGATTGGCGGCTTTCAGTGTAACACCATCCAGTTTATTTTTGTTCTAAGCAAAGTGTTTGTTCTAAAGCAATAGTGAATCTCGATTTGAAGGTAGGGACAGCAGTTCTTCGTCTTCTTCTTAATCGTCACTTTAGGCAGAATGGTTGCAACCGCCATGTAGCATTGGAGGGGACAGATTTGATGCGTCCGCCATCTCTCTTTGCTCGAAGTCATCCTACTGCACACCTTTTAAATGACCTCCCGCTGAAGACTTAATTGACTCCTGTGGAGTGTAATCACGCCATTAAAATTGGGCCTCATATCCCAAAGCATCTGCGGGATCTACATTACGATAATCACTTAAAATATTTTTAATGCAAAACGTAAACCAATAACAGACAACGTTACTTTTTTTTCGATCGGCTCAAAACACTCAACAATCGTACCAATAATCTTAACCATTTCGATTCAGCTTACAATCCGACGTAGGCAGTAGGGTTGATACGCAACGAAACATGAGTGACAGCTGTCACGTTAACAGCTTTTATTACTCCATATAAAGATAAACGATAACCGCTAAAAGAGCCATAAACAATGTAAGTTTATGTTCAAATGACACATGTTTCAATTATTGTTATCTGGAGATATTCTGCTGTGACATTTGGTACAACCCTATTCCGATTTCGCATCGCAGCGGTGTAGATTAACGCACGCGATAATCGTTGTTGTTAATTTAATTGTGTACACATTTTTTTCTTTGCCAGATTTGCAATGTATTTTATGAAAATTTGATTGTCTCATTTCATTGGTAACTAACTCACTTTGGCTTTGTTTCTTATTGTTTTTATTGCTAATTTACTAGCTATGTATATGCCTTCTCATTCAATACTGCTTGATGCAATTGTGATGCATTAGCAAAATTTAGCGTAGCTTTATTTATATTTCACATAAACAATCTATCATCATTGTACCTTCTTTACTAACTTAAATAGGCAGAGCTATGTATTTAGTTATCGACCTATTGGTTACAACGGCCTTCATATATGATTACGTGCATGATTCTTAAGTATCAACTCGTAATGCTTACTCTATATGACAGCGTGGATGTAGATACCCATTAAGTAAAATTTCATTTGCATACTAAAACAAGCAAATTAATTTCTTTGCCATACACCAATATATTAAGTATTATAACTGCTAATAATTATGTATTTTTGTGTATATGTACGTGTTTTCAATTTATTTACCGATTTAATAATGGATTTTATCTGTATTACTTTGGGTTGACTAGCGAATGACTTACGCATTAAATCTACAAATATAAACAAATAGATAAGGTGCAATAAATTAAAATTTTACATTATCATACAACTTTCTATTTGAAACAGAGTAGATTCAGTTTCAATTCGGTCGGTAGGACCTCATGTGAGTCCACGCGGGTAGGTACCACCACCTGCCTGTTACTGCCGTGAAGCAGTAATGCGTTTCGGTTTGAAGGGTGGGGCAGTCGTTTTAACTATACTTGAGACCTTAGAACTTATATCTCAAGGTGGGCGACGCATTTACGTTGTGGATGTCAATGTGCTCTAGTAACCACTTAACACAAGCTGTGAGCTCGTCCACCCATCTAAGCAATAAAAAAAAAAAACGTTGTCTTCACAAAAATAAACTCTCATAATACGAATTTTAATGCAACAATAAAAATTAAACCTGTTAATATGAGCCACGCATTACAATGTGTACCCGTTTAAAAGATTATCTGAACGTATTCATCCGCAATCGAGACCTTAGTATTGTGATTGTCGCATCTGGCAACATTCTGCGGGGTGGCGAACTGCGAAGTCAAGGGGTCCCTATGTTTATTACAACTAGATATTTTTGTGGTTCGATTTCAAATCAGAAATTAATTTGGAACATCTAATTTTTTTTATTGCTTTAATGGGTGGTGTTAAGTGGTTACTGGAGCCCATAGACATCTATGACGTAAATGCGCCACCCACCTTGAGATATAAGTTCTAAGGTATCAGTATAGTTACAACGGCTGCCCCACCCTTCAAACCGAAACGCATTATTGCTTTACGGCAGAAAACATTCAGACTGGCGGTACCTACCCGTGCGGACTCACAAGAGGTCCTAACCACTAGTAATTACGGAAATTCTAATTTTGCGGGTTTGATTTTTATTATACGACTAGCGACCCGCCCTCGCTTCGCTTCGGAAACATTAAAACACACATGAAACCAAAAAAATAAAATAAAAAAATTTAAAAAAAGTAGCCTATGTTCATCAGGGACAATGTCGGCTTCTAATGGAAAAATAATTTTTCAAATCGGTCCAGTAGTTTCGGAGCCTATTCGAAACAAACAAACAAACAAATCTTTCCTCTTTATAATATTAGTATAGATGTCATTCCTTCATCGTGGAAATCGATCGTGAACATTTGCTAAATACGTATTTCATTAGAAAAACTGGTATCCGCCTGCGGGATTCACGCGGGATGCATCGCTAGATATAAATGCACCGGACGTCTTATCCTTTAGGCCATGACGACTTCAAAATTTAGTGTATTAAATCTACAACAAAACTTAATAGTAATTATAAATTTAATGAGGAGTTCTTTAAATATGTAAAAATTCAAACAATTCAGTCGCATGTAATGTTTAGATCTATGTATTTCCAAATACGCATATTTTTTGCTTAAATAAGTATTATTAAAATTATTTCTTTTTTTCTTTTTTTTTTATGATTGAAGGATTACTGGTGGCCCGGAGGCCTTTCCAGTTTCACCAGGACAGGTGGGCGAGCAAAGGCTCAGCCAGGAGGGTGGGATTTGCTAACAGATACCCGAGCGCCTCCGAAGGAGACCTAACAGCTCAAGAGCAAGGATCGGAATCGCGACCCGCTGAGAAGATCCGGCGAGAAACTCAGCGAGCTGATACATGGGTTAGGTTGCACGGCGAACTCTTGGTCGAGTTCGACGAGTACGGTTACCGGGGTCCTCCTACCGGATTCCTTTTATTTGCTTTAAGTTTATTTTATACAAAAGTTTAGGTCTTTTATTTGTCGATTGAGGCACTACGAAGTCTGCGGAGCCAGCTAGTATTAAAAAAAAGTGTGTGTGTCCGCTCCGACGCACGACTGGAGTTTACTGGATATAAAAAATTTAACGAAACAATACGAGAAATAGTTCTATATTACGACAACACGATACACTACAGATTATTAACAAATTAACGAGACACAAAACAAACGACTAACAAATATATGAAAATACAATAATGAGAGAAACGCGCGATCAGTACGAGGCTTTGTGGCGGACTGCCGGCGCAGCAGCCCGGCGCGCATTTCGTGTGACATGCGCATAACGCATTTCGTGTGACATGCTAGTACGATTTTGGTCCCCATAATTTTCATACCCCGGGCCTATATATGTAAATCGATTCTAAAGGAGTAAACTCCAATAAATATAAACAACTCGTACGCCGCAGTGTACATACAAGAAGACGTGTCTCGATTCATATTCAGAACGCTTCGCCTCCTTACAAGCGCGACGTAAGCGTAAAAAATAATATATTGCCAAGGAAAGTAGGAAAATGATGAAATATGGGCGCGCCACCGATTCACGGCTCCACCGCTCCGTGTCATTAGAACTCGTAAATTTTACGTCACTACGTACGAAAAAAGAATAGGGCATTAGTTACTATTTTCATACGAAAAATTGTTAGGTAATACATAGGTACGTATTATTTAGGTGTAGTGTTTTTGATATCGCTGAGTTTCGTGTCTTGATTCAGACCGTAGATGCTTTATAATAGACTAGCTTTTTCCCGAGACTCCATCCGCGTGGAATAGTTATTTTGGTATAGCGGTAAATTTTACCCCCCCACTTCATTTACGTAGAAAGTGAAAATATTTTTGAATTATAGAATGTTAAGGAGCTATTCAAACCCCTACTTTGAAACATTCTTCATTGGTGCTCCACTTGTATTTCTCTTACCGTGATGTTATATAGCCTATAGCCTTCCTCAATAAATAGGCTATCTAACACTGAAATAATTTTTCAAATCGTACCAGCAGTTCCTGAGATTAGCGCGTTCAAACAAACAAACTCTTCAGCTTTATAATATTAGTATAGATTATTATGTGATAAATAAAAATCCACAGTAGTTTCTCATTTTGAATCGTCCGTGATGACGAAAAATATAATGTATTCGAAATGACCGAAATCGTAAAAAGAAAAAAGGAAATCGTGATTAAAATGTAAAAGTAGTATTATAGTATTAATTAATAATCTTTGACAGCTTTTTTTTTAATATATGTAAAAGAAGCCACAATTATTAACATCATCGTCGGACATCATAGGGGCGAATAGGGTGATCGAGCTAAGAGAAATATTGAGTACACCAATCACGTTTGTTGTCTTAGAACAATTTAGAAATCTTCTCTTGACGTTAGCAAACGAAAACGAATGACAGTTCTTAGGACGGAGGCACCGCTCTTCAAGAAGGTTGGTTGGTAAGTGTGTAATGGCGTCTAAGCGCCTCCATCGGATAGGCTCTGTCGTAGCACGAAGCTAGCCAAGTTCCGATACCGCAATCGTGCTGCCATCTCTCGGGAATCGTGCTGCGTTTCGTTTAGCTACCAAACTAATAACAGTCTCCCACTTAAATATTATTATAATTCATGAAAACTTTTTTTACGCACATTGTGTTTTACCATGGCTACAGGCTAAAATTTATGAGGAAAAGTAGAACTATAATTTTCGTGGATAATGTGTTTGAAAATTAAATAAAAATATATATTTATGTAAATACCAGTGCATTCAATAAAAACACATCGCATACATGTTCTTAAGCTGTAAAAAGATAGAATGACGAATCGGAACTACACATTATTTTAAATAATACTAGCGACCGCCCCTCGCTTCGCTTCGGAAACTGTAATTTATTATTAATTTCTCCACTATTTAATGGCTATTATTATACATATAAACCTTCCTCTTCAATCACTCTATCTATTAAAAAAACCGCATCAAAATCCGTTGCGTAGTTTTAAAGATTTAAGCATACATAGGTATATAGGGACAAAGAAAGCGACTTTGTTTTATACTATGTAGTGATAGTAATATATCCACGAGGAAACCTTAGATTAAAGCTCGCATTAACCGTTCACGTTTCGTCAAAGTATTAATTTCATTCGTGTAGGTAGTATTTAATACGTTTTTATTGTGTCATCGTTATCAGAATTGCTAGAGGAATATTCTGGAAAGCAACGCTTTTTTGGTCTGTCACGGAATCCCTATCTTGAATTTCATCCTGCCCTCCCATTAAGCGGATTTTCATTTTTCCCGGCCCTCGGTCGTCGTCTCTTTTTTATTTATTTTTCATCGCCCCGGGCCCCGACGCGGTATTACATCGACCGTTTTGTTTATTTTTACAGCGATACACACCCACAAATGCACCTATTATTTTTATAGGACGCGCTCCTGATGATATTGTTTGATGGTACAATGTGTTTTTTAAGGTAAACTGCCAGAGCTGTATCAGAGTTGGCTTTTCTATTCGAAAAGGAAAATATATGTCGTTTAAAAATAAACAAAAAGAGCAAATTTATTAGCAAACCGAATTAACAATTGAATATGCAATTTCGAAAAGGGCACATCTCTGAAAATGTTAAATGTTCAGGAAATGAACAAAAAAAACTGATCATTTTCTAAAGCAGTGTAAAATTTAAAATATTAATATTTGAGATATATTTTTTGTGCTAATTAGCAATTGAAAATTACTAGAATTATTATAAAATGGGTGTAGGTAAGCCTCAAAACTACATGTAAAAAAAAAAACGTATTTCATAAAATATGCGACAGGTGCCCTTTTCGAAATTGCATATTCAATTGTGATTCAGACAGAATTTCTAAAATTATGAGGTTTTAGCCGCAGTTTCGTCGAAGTGATTAAAAAGAAGTGTTAGGTGAAGTTTTCCGTGAGAATGAGATGATTTTTTGGAATAAAAGCTAGCCTGTGTCACGC
The DNA here is from genome assembly GCF_030267445.1 of Bombyx mandarina. Taxonomy (NCBI): domain Eukaryota; kingdom Metazoa; phylum Arthropoda; class Insecta; order Lepidoptera; family Bombycidae; genus Bombyx; species Bombyx mandarina. The sequence continues at coordinate 4,109,915 of NC_143223.1, forward strand.
TCCTGATCTTAAACTATCACTTAAAAAATACATATCAATCCATTGCTTCATTTCGACTTGAAAGAAGAACAAACAAACACATTCACATTAATAACATTATTATGTATTGTATTGACATCAGCACTTGATGCACGTGCAAATTTTCAAGATAGTCGGACGTTTTGAATTCAGTGAATATTAATAAAATGGGTCGTGAAATAATAATATATATATATTTTTTTTTTCCTACTAAATATTTTATAAATTATTAACAAGTGTAATCACTTAACTAATTTAACTCACTTACACTTAAACTTTGGTAGTTTTATGTCGAAACATCTAGGAACATCACATTTTTGACAAAAAGCAATCAATATTCATAATACTAATAAACTCTGATTAAGGTGTAATAGTTTAGCCGAAACGCCCATAATCTCAAAACAAATAACAATTTCAGCAGCGCATTTTTGAGATGGTATCTACGTCCTTATTTCATACGCATCAGTTCTCATGTAAACATCGTAAGATAAACAATTGTGATGTTGCCCAAAACACGTTTATTTGTTCATTGTATGGGTGTTTAATAGCTATATACCTATACACATTAAATCAATAAAAAAAACATTACACACACTGGCATGTATTTGAAATACACACATAATGTATTATATATACTTTTTGTTTATTGTCAAATTTTCGTTTATTGCTTAAAGTCTATGGTCAAATTGAGAACAGGTTGATATTGTTCATCTTTAATATTATTTGTCTGCAGTGTAGTTCTGGCGAAATTGGTGATTATAGAAGTATAATAATAGTCTTTGACAATAGAACCATAATAATGTTCAAACTTATAATTTCTATTAATCATAGTCGAATTTCGACTACTGCAGGATCACTAGTACCTATATTTAAAGGTATATAAGTATGACTGTCATTCTCTAGTTCTCAGAGTATACGGATGTACCTAGTATTTAGTATACTTCGTTGTTTGGGGCCAGATGACCGTGTTTGACTTATTCCCGGTTATTATTATTATTATATTAATTATTAGAATAGAAGATTTGATGACTTTTTGATGGGAAAGCGAGAAGTGAATAATTTTTGTGTAAGTTGTTTATTTTGTTAGTGTTTCTTCAGGACTAAATGTGTGGCAAGGGAGGATTATTAACTGCTTAGCATCTATTAAGGTGCACAAGGCTGGGGTATGGAAAATAAAGTTACTGGACGCGGCTTCGCGAATTCCTCCAAAATGTCCGCTGCAATCTCAATAAATTCTCACAATTTTGACTTTATTAGTGGAACTAGTTTCATCTCAATGAAATTAAAATTTCAAAGACGTTTACGTTCACTTGTAAATATTGTTTTGGCGACGTATTGATTACAATTGACAATATTGAAATTGCATTAGCGTACCTTCCAATGAAATTCAAAATTCATCTACCCTCGTTTATGCTGTAATCCGGATACTATATTAGCTATAAAATGATTCGCTTCCACTAAAAGCGTTATAGTGAAATGCGATACGAATGTGGGTTGCGGTAACTTTTTTCTAAAGACAAAGGGAAAGGTTATGATCTAAAGTTGTCGATTCAGGCACAGATAACATAAAACAAGATTGAACCGTCCGGGTTTCGCTGATCTGTGCGCGCTGCATACACTATCTGTTTACAGCTTTGTAGCTAGCTGTTTTACTTTAATACTGGACGGGTTTATGCAGAATATAATAGTATACTATTATAGAATAGGATCAAGTTTATTCTACACCAAAATAAACACATGCGAAATATTGAATAAAAAAGTTCAATGGGCTGGACCAATTTTGACGGGACTTTCACTGACAGGTAGCTGATAAGGAGTTAGGCTACTTTTTTAGACTAGCTTCGCCCCGCGCTGTCACCCGCGATACGACAATAACCGTGGGTAACATCGCGGGACTCAACTATCAATAATAAAATTTAATGTTTCCGAAGCGAAGCGAGGGCGGGTCGCTAGTTGGATATAATATAATGACGATATAGAAAGCGAGATTGAATCTGTGGCGTTCAAGAACGCACCTTTTTATGATGCGTAAGCCGGAACGCAAGAGATGTGGGAAAAAGAATATAGTCTGTGCCACGGGACCTTTTTACCGCCAAATATAAAAAACGTAAAAATAATTTATAATGTGTTTAATAACTAATGTAATATAATTACTTAGAATTGTTTATGCCGCTACAACAATAAAATTTATATTGTTTCAACTGTGGTGTTAATTACATAAAACACGACTACTGCGAAATAAAGAAGGGACTCTATATGAACTCCCTTAAATCGTAAAAGTAATTTTAATCATGTTCTAGAAATGTACGTGTTTATTTTATAAAAAAATTATTGAAAACGCCACAAAGCGATTTGTTACTGATGTCGCGAGTCCGTGGTTACATTTGTTGTAAAAATCTCTGGCTTCTTGCGTACTTACCGCATAAACTCTCCACGATTCCGTTTGCGCACTTCGTCATTGGCTAACAAAATAGCTCAATCTATTCCGTGTGACCTTTTCCTGGCCGACCGTAGCGGCATTACGTTTTATTTTATTCAAACGTGGACGACGAAACAAATAAACTAGAATGATGTATTTAGGAGCGACCCACAAAATAAGGTGTTCTGTGACCACTGACATTTCTTACTTGGTACATCTGCTGTCTTCATTTTTTTTCTTGGCAAACGCTGACGCGGTGTACTTGGTAGAAGACTGTCTTTGCAATTGACGCTATCGAAGGCTGAATACGTGGACTCTTAATGGCGTGGTATTTGAATTCATCGTGGCCTGAAGGATGCGAATGGCGGCGATGCGACTATACCGATGTTCAAATCCTCTGTGAAAATATTATAAAATTCTTTATAACGTATTTAACACAATAAGTTTGTCCACGATTAATGAGTAACAGCGTAAGGTAAAAATAACTGATTTTAATAGAATTTAGATTAGTTCATTTTAATAGAGCTAAACATCCAAAAAAGGCTCTGTGTCATCTGCCGAGAACGTATTATGAGCTTCTTAGACATGAATTAGAGAAGTTCATAATTTTGGGTCGCATAGACGGCAAACGCGCTGCGGACAAAACACTAGCCAGATGATCAGATCTGGTTAAGAAAGCGATTGGTGGTAGTCTATACCATGCGGTCGATGCTACCCATGACCGAACACTACGGAGGAAAGTCACATGTGGTCGCAATCCTCAGCGGTCAAGGAACGATGAAGAAGAAAGAGAGAGTGGAAATTAAAGAAGAAAATCATTTTTTATTGCTTAGATGGGTGGGCGAGCTCACAGCCCACCTATTGGAGCCCATACACATCTACAACTTAAATGTGCCACCCACCTTGAGATATAAGTTCTAAGGTCTCAGTATAGTTACAGCGGCTACCCCACCCTTCAAACCGAAACGCATTACTGCTTCACGGCAGAAATAGGCGGGGTTGTGGTATCTACTCGTGCGGACTCACAAGAGGTTCTACCACCAGTACCTACCTTGAGAAATAAGTTCTAAGGTGTCAGTATAGTTACAACGGCTGCCTCACTTTTCAAACCGAAACGCACTGCTGTTTCACGGCAAAAATAGGCGGGGCGGTGGTACCTACCCGTGCGGACTCACAAGAGGTCCACGCAGCTTACTTATCGGGTGTGCTGTGTCCGATACCTTTGGTTCTCTGTCAGATCACCTGAAGCCAAATAAATAAGTGAAATCTTCATCTACCACGCTAACGATAAGACTTATCGATTGTAAGTTTATATTGTTCCACCACAAGTGGATTAAAATAGTATCACTAATGCAAAACAATGATAGATAGATGTTTTTCGAATAATAAAAAAAAAAAACAAAATTCGACAAATGTCATTGCATATTTTCTAGCGACGAAAGCGCAACAAAGTCATTGTTCCGCGCATACGTAATTGTTATTATGTCGCGTTGAGCAATCGTGTCTCGCTGTAATCCTTTTGTGTAATTTACGAGCGCCGGATAGCGTACGTATCGGCTGGATCAATCAGTAATTAAAACGGAACAGCAACAAAGTCCCGTATCGGGTACAGGCGCCGCCGAAAGTGCTAATCCCGGTGAATCTATGAGCGCAAACAAATGAAGGCGTGCGGTCACGTGCCTGCCGCGTGCGCTGCGATTGTGTTAGCATTACAGAGATATTCGAACTATTACTGGACAGTTATCGCGTTATCTTCGGAGGATCGGTTCGTCCTGGATTAAGCGTGCCCTGGGAACCGCAAGAAAACTGTATCGTTACCATTCTGCACCGATGTACTAGGATATTCTATCAGCCTTTATTTAGCACAATATTCACGTTTAATAATGCCTTAGTCGTTCGTGACCACGAAAACTGTAAAGTATTCCAAACGATGGTTAATTAAACTGTAAAAGTGATTTTAATTATGTCTTTTTTTATTGCTTAGATGGGTCGACGAGCTCACAGCCCACCTGGTGTTAAGTGGTTACTGGAGCCCATAGACATCTACGACGTAAATGCGCCACCCACGTTGAGATATAAGTTCTAAGTTCTCAAGTATAGTTACAACGGCTGCCCCACCCAAACCGAAACGCATTACTGCTTCACGGCAGAAATAGGCAGGGTGGTGGTACCTATCCACGCGGACTCACTAAAAGTCCTACCACCAGTAAAAATAATAACGAAATTGTATCTCTGCCTAAACATTGAAAAATACCTCTAGCAATTATCATAATTTTCCTACTTAACTTTCCTATTGAGTACTGGTAAGTAGATATTTTTTCCCTACCTATGCTGATAGCCTTGAGAGGCTATTTCAGCTTCGCCCTAACGTGTAGGTCACGGGTCTCAAACTCAAGGTTTGAGGTGGTATGTATGTTGTGACGTTACCTACAGAAAGAGCGTTATGGGATCATACAGGCGTACCAACAAAAAACCCATAAAATGACAATTTTAAATCTCCAATAAGCAATACAATAAAAACGACAGTCATAACAGCACTTTAATAAGAAACATTACTTCCGAGCCCCGACACCATCAAATCACAACGCGAGGGGAAAGACTCACTTAAATATGAATCATTTCATTATAATGCCGTATTCAATCCGAGTAAACCTCACTTCATGTTGCTATTACAACAAGGGGAGTTTGCAGACATAAAAATGTATTATACGGCCGCTCTAAGCTCCGCGGAGACGATAACTGACACTTAATACCATAGAGCGTGACCGCATTACTCTGTGATCTATGGTCCGCAGAATCCACCAGTTTCTCTATGCACCAGTGCAGTCTCGACATGAAAATCTCGAGGACGTGATTTCATGCATTACTGTACTATAAACATCGACTGAAATTCAACCTTATGTTGTCAGCACTTGTGGTTTATATTTCAATAAAATTACTATGAAAATTTGATGCATAAAATTTTGTAATTTACGCGTTAAGAAATAAGGACCAGTTCTTCATGTAAATTTTTTGTGTAGGGTACAGTGTCATCGGTTTATGGGAAAAGCAAATTCGGCACGTGTCAACTGGTGGAATTAGCCCTAATACTTGCATTAATAAAGTGTGAAATTGCCACCGGCCTTCTATGTTTATAGTAATTCTCTTTTAGATTCTTTTGACTACCCTGGGGGGAATGTTTTAACTCAGAGCTTGTTAATTCTTGTTTACTTAAATATACCTATCGATTGCCGACAATTATCTTATTTCTCAAGGTAAGTGGCGCATTTTCGTTGTAGATGTCTATGGGCTCCAGTAACCACTTAACACAAGGTGGGCTGTGAGCTCGTCCACCCATATAGGCATTATAAAAAACGATTTTTTAAAAATTTTGCGTCAGAATTTACGGACAATGATTTAAACATTTTGCAACTGCAATTTTTATTTAATTAATTTAATAATGTCATTTTGTTGTCCTTTTCATAACTGTTTTTTTATTATTTTTTTATTATTCATGTTCTTTTTATTTTTTAATATATTTTACAATGATGTGTATTGGTCGGTCTGATGCTGGTGTGCGCGTCACTCCGCAGGTGCCGGCGGAAGATCAGCGCCGCAGTACCGATTGTCTCGATACTGTTAGGCATTGCTGAGCCGGTAACCATTTCCAAGCCTCGTTATTTTTGTTATCTTTTTTATTTATTTTTTTGTACTTAATTTGTGTTTGGAATAAATGTTTATTATTATTATTATTATTAAATGATTAAAGAAAATTACATATGTGTATAAATGATAATATTGATTTACCTTATATGTACTGTTCCGAATAGCAGTGGCTTTTAAATAGTCTTTTAGGGTTCGTAGCTTGCGTTTTTTATTGTAATTATTATTTACCATTACAATAAAATATATTGTTTAAAATATAATAAATATATTACATTATTGATAGTATTAATAATGTTATATTTTTTTCCACATTTCGAATAATTTACATATTATAACGACAATATATTTAAAAAAAAAACGTGAAAACTGACGAAATTGATATATTAATATACTGTTTATTTTTTCCTTTAATTTTTTGCATCGATTTTTATTGTCATCTATGGCAGCCGACGACAAGGCCTATCTGAAGCTAAGTGGTTAGTGGCCCATTGAATTGTCAATGGCAAATCCAGATGCGCAGCCACTGCCTACCGCGAAGGAAACTTTTCAGACTCATTGACAGACATGTTATATTGCCCGCAAAACAGAGTAGGGATGAGCTAATTCCAGAGCGCTGAAATGATACATGACTAAAATAATTTATGAAAACGCTCTGTGATCACCTATAGCCTTGACAGGCTATATAAACTTCTCCTTGACGTGTAGGTGAGCTCACAGGGCTCAAACCGGGTGTGTTGCTTACACTGGCCCTAGCAAGAGCAGTGCTTCGCAGAGTCTACCATCGGATCGGAAACACAACCCACTGAGAAGATCCGGCGAGAAACTCAGTGGGCGTCCAGGTAGTAGGAGCAAGCAATACTGGTGACAAATTGTGCGGTAATAAAAGATGCAAAGACTATCTTGGACAAATCCTTAGCGCTTCCGTGGGAGACATGATGAAAAACACAGAGACCGAATTCTTGCTGGAGACCCAAAGGTTTCGGGATACGAACGATAGAATTGAAATTTAAAATATCCCATAATGAACTTCGATTAATTCACGTCACCAATGCTTAACACGCGGTAGTCTTAGCAGCCGTGACGCCTCCCCGCCGCACGAAGAACGCAGATTCTCGTATTTAATTCCGCGCTCTACGGTCACACAGAATTATTGATTGCACCAGCCACTCAAGCGAAACGATCCGGACTGGATAAACAAGGCCCAAAAAAAAAACAATAAAAGTAAAGATGGCTGACGAAGCAACGCCCCCATGCTGTGAAACGGCTACCGTTTTCAAATGTCATTCTTGACTTGGAAAACGACGTTCGTGATGTGCTTAAAATCCCTATCGATATAGGTTCTATCGATAAAAAGTTTGTAGTGAATTTTTCGACAAAAAATTCGGTAGTGACAAAATTACATTAAAATACAATGAAATAGTCCGTCCAAAAGTTATCGGACAACTAAAGTTATTAATTGAGTTATTTAAATTATTCATTGTAAATTGTTTAAAGTTTTCCTAGACAACAAAAGTACTTACTATTTATTTCGCATTCCTTTTCTGCACGCCAGTACAAAGCATTCTTATGACGTCATCGACGCATAGTGCACACTTTGCTCTAAAAGTCTCGGTGAAAACTGTCGATAGCGTAAGTAATGTTATGGGGGCGGGCAACCGGTTCCAGTGGTAACATCCAAAACTAACAAGAAGGAGCGTAAATGGATTTGTCTGTTCCTAACATGAACAGTTTTTTTTTATTGCTTAGGTAGGTGGACGAGCTCACAGCCCACCTGTTGTTAAGTGGTTACTGGAGCCCATGGACATCTATAACGTAAATGCGCCACCCACCTTGAGATATAAGTTTTAAGATCTCAGTATAGTTACAACGGCTGCTCCACCCTTCAAACTGAAACGCATTACTGCTTCACGACAGAGATAGGCGGGGTGGTGGTACCTACCCGTGCGGACTCACAAGAGGTCCTACCACCAGTAAAAATGAACGTGTGATCATGGTGATTGCAATACCGCCGAAAAATCTCGAATTAAATAAAAGTTAACTTCATTATAAGAACCCGAAAATAGTGTTCATAATTTATCCGATAAATTTTATCGATATAAAATCTCCAACCGAATGCTTTAAGTTTCACAAAATCAACCGTAACCGTGCGTCGATCGATTTTTTCAGTCAATCGTCTTTCAATTCCAAGTTTGGTGTTATCGATTCGACTTATTCAATTTCCAGGGTCATTCTCATCTGTCGTGGCTCGATCATTTCCGTTTCATGTTTTTTCAATCGTATCGATAAATTCGGCCGATTGGTCACGCGCATTCCTAGCGTTTACAATAATAGAATTTCCTTTGTAACGGATCAGGTGTAGGCTTGGTGACTTTTACGAAATGTTGCTCTATCAGACGAGCTATTTTAATTCGAGATCGATTTCCCAGTCTTACAATTAAATCAATGTGTATCATATTTACTTTAAAGCACTCAAAAATGATGCAGAACCCACGTATATTGAACGCTCAACAGTTGTAAGAATTTAATAAGAAAAAAAGAAAAAAAACATACGCCAAAATTGCCTAAAGTGCACACCGTCAAAACATCGGTTAACAAATTTCTCACAAGTACTACCTTTCACCAAGAAAACGAGTCACGCACAATTTGGCATACGTGAAACTGTTAAGAGCGCCTCACTCCGTACAAACATCAAACAGGTAAAATCCGGCCATTAAAACTCATTTTAAAATGTCAATCATTGAAATTGGATCGGTTAAAAAAAAACGACACATTACGCACACAATTAGTGCACTTAGCGGGAACCCGGAGGGAATAGGGTATTTAGCGGTCTACTCAGTTAAGGTTGAAAACTATTAATTAATGTGAGACGAGAAGTCCTGCTGGGCTTGATCCTGAACGCGGCATGGGGCCGGCGAGGCAATGAAGAATCCTTGATGGTAGGTTCACCATGACCACAAAAATGTACCCTGGGAAATTAAATTACTAAAATTAATGTGGTATTTTATGCAACTTTTTTTGTTACGACTTTTTAAATATATTGAAAATATCTACACATTTGCACTTTATTTTTCAATGCGTTAATCTATATTTTTTTATGAAAATAAACTACAAACATCTGCTGAATAGTACACGATTTTATAACAAAGGCCCTCTACAACTTAAACCATAACTATTGTTCTAGCGTGTCCTCTAAATAAAATTATAAATACTTTATAGCAGTTCGAACCATTCATATTATATCAAATTTTTATAGCTCTGTCCCATTATTTCGTAAATTATGCTCACTACAGAGAATGACATTTTCAATTATCAAATTGATTTCAGATGTACGAAACCACGTCCAATTGTAATTAAATGACGGTTACCTTGCATTTATTAAGTCAAGGAATTAATTTAGGACTTGTCACTGAAAATAAGCGAATTGAATGGTACAGACGGCTTAACAAACGTAGTGAGTGCCTTCGTCTTGCAATGTCTTGAAGGCCTTATTAAACATTATCGGGGACGGTAATCTGGCCTCGAACCAGAATTATTTAAGTACTAAGGATTAAGTATTAGGGAAACCGGGGACGAATATACGAATATAGATATTAAGAACCTTTTTTTTTCGTCGCACGAATATTTTCCCGTCATGTATTTATATTACATGTATTGTTTAAAATACAGAGTAATACAGTCCACATTCATATTGTTTTAAGATCCGTCGATGCAGGCCTCAGCTGCCATGTTGTTATATCGAAAAGTAAGTATTTTCTTCCCAATTTTTAATCGTATGTCACAGCTCGCGGAATTTTCAATAATTCAAATAGCAGTGTAGATGTTTTTTTTATTGCTTAGATGGGTGGACGAGCTCACAGCCCACCTGATGTTAAGTGCTTACTGGAGCCCATAGACATTTACAACGCAAATGCGTCACCCACCTTGAGATATAAGTTCTAAGGTCTCAGTATAGTTACAACGGCTGCCCCACCCTTCAAACCGAAACGCACTGCTTCACGGCCGAAATAGGCAGGATGGTGGTACCTACCCGCACGGACTCACAAGAGGTCCTACCACCAGTGTAAACGTGCGATACGTAAGGTAAAGTATGTTTGCTTAGCCATAGAACGTGATACGATAAATTATTTCATATATATATATATCGTTTCAAACACCCCCAAATGAATACGTATGAAAAAAAAAACATTAACCATTAACAACCATGCTTAAGAGAATAAAAAATTAAAACGTTAAAATTACACTTTAAGCGCTTATAATAACTATAACTGTACAAAAGACTAATGGCATTCAATCAATAACGATATCCCATTAAATAGCCGATGCTCGTACAAAAACGCTTTATTTCTCAAACGAAATTGAATGTTGTTATCTTTAACGTAAATTATTTATTATTAGTATTAAAATAATAAATCAAAACGAAGGTGTTAATAAAAGTTATGTGGCCGTATCGTTATGCGTAGGAAGTGATTTTATAACCAAAATTGACGGATGACAGATCGGGAACTCACTTATTACATATGGCTGTATAAATCTCAATTGTGTTGCCACACTATGACGTTCCGATTATTGGGAATTGTGGATAATTCCGTTGGTTAATGAAACTAGTTAAAATCTGTAGTATTTTTTAAGGTTTTCGTCGGCTTTTGTATGTATACAATGGACTCATTGACGTCAGCGGTGCCAGGCCAGTGCCTCTGTCTACTACCGAGAGCTCTTACCTCAACCTTAAGCTTGAAGAGGAAGTCAACTTAAAAAACGCTGAAATCGAATCACTTTAACACACATAACTAACAGTCGTCTGGTGTAGTGGTAAGTGACTTGATCACTACACAAAGGGGTCGCGGGTTCGAATCCCGCCAAGGGAAGATATTTGTATGATAAATATAAATATATTTTCCAGGGTTATGGATGTATATTAAATATATGTACGTGTATAAAAAAAATCTTACATTTATTTCCGTTATCTGGTACCTGTAACACAAGTTCTTTACGAACTTAGCACGGGACCAGTTAACATGGCGTGATTGCTATTATATATTTATTGATTTATTATTTATTTACTATGTAATTTCGGGCCATGAGTGCCCAAAAACGGGACGCCCTTAGTAAACCTAGAAGGGCCTAGCATTCGCCCTTTTAACTAACACTGGCAGTATGATACTTAGACTGTGTAGTGTGGTGAGCTTGTATGACTTTGAAAAAACACCCTAAAAGCCAGATATATCCCAAAAATCGTTTAAGCAGGCTCTTGTATACATTAATAAAAGTTTTCTTAAGGTTGTCCTCAAAAAGTTTAAGGTTTTTTTCTCATGAAAATTCATTTTAGGTCTTATCTGTACCTATACATTGTTTAAAATTGGAAACTTAACTTGATCCGTTGTTAATGTTCTCGGCTTTTCGATAATGACGGTGATAGATATATCACAAGCTTTTTGTTCGATTTTTATTGAGCCACATTATGTTCAAGCGTGGGCGCCCTTCATACCTAACTCATATAATCAAGGCTGAGCTTGTTAAGATTTTGATATTTTATTGTTGTATCGTAATCTCGTATTGTACCGCTATCTAGTGCGAATTTAATTATGACTCGGGGATAATTTAATACTTTTTAATACAATTCTACTGTAGTCCATTTACAAATAGATAGGTTCGATAATTTACAATACAAAATAAGTCCTTTGAATATCGCAATACATACAAAAAACTAATTATGAACACAATTAAATGCCACGGTAGCTGCAATATCGATTTCTGTTCGCACCTTTGATCGATTCGAAGATGTTATCGATTAAAATAAATCGATATACTTGACGGCGATCATTAATCATACGTTAATTAAGACAACGATGCACTTTCGCGCTTCTCTCAATTAAATAAAAGATTAACAAAGATAAAATGCTAATTTTTACCACCGCGGGCCATTTCTTCGCCCCAGCCCACTGAATTCACGTCAGTTTTATTTATCTTTGATATTACTCAGCGTTCGGTAAAAGGCAATATCGATTATTTCAGTTGAATGAAAATCTATATACTTTCGGAATATTTTATAATGTGTAGGTAGTGTGAACTCTACTACGGTAGCGGGCCGTGCGATAGTAAAAACGAGATGATGGTATAATCTCGAGTAATTCCTCAGAGCATTCCCCATAGAACATACGGTACAAAATACAGAGGTTATAAGCCGTTTCAATTTTCAGTAGATACTGGTTGACGATAGTCGCTTTGATTCCCAGATCAGGCAAAAATTCGTGAAGAACAGGTTTATTTGCTCTTTGTTTATTATCTATACATGTATTTATATAAACATATTATATAACTATTTTTATCAGTCTCTAGTACCCATCAGCACTGAGGATTATCGACGCAAGGAGGAGGAGGAGTACCCATAACACAGAGAAACCTAAATTGGCGCCGGACGGCCGTGCATGGTTTGTTTCCAGTTATTATTATTTCCTTAACTTATTTCCTCTCCCCAATTCCAATCTTGAGCCCAAATTTCAATTGGTTTTAACTTTGGCAAAGAATGTAAAGAATTATTATCACCGTCAAGTCAATTATGTCTTTCCAAATAAAGTTACCTTAAGCTGTAAATGAATGATGGGTAGCTTATAAATGCCAACGTGTTAAAACGACTCCATGGAATGTAACCACATCATTATTTTACGTTCGACGGCTGAAGTTAATTAAAATAAGCTTGTTTTTTTTTGTCAATTCAACCCTTCGCTATGCGCCTAGAACACATTTTTAATTGAGGATCTATTAGATTAAAATAACTTTAATAGTGTGTGTACTTATCTTTAGTTGGCAAGCGGTTTTAAAACCCAGCCTAAGACGAAAGATTCAATAATAAAAAATGCATAAAGAAAATTAAACGGGTTTTTCGAAAAGGCGAAGCTGTGCAGCAAAATCCAGGAACACGTTGACAAAGCCCTTGCATACAAGCAAATAACTCTTCTGGTCAATTACCCTCTGCTTTTTGCAATTGAATTTTCAGAAGTTAATTAAAGCATTGGGATACTGTTGACTGAATTTATTGTTGTCCTCACATAAAGAAGGCTTCATTATTAACTTTCCTTTTAAGACGTTTTTTTTTAATTCTACCTAAGCTGATGGTCTAGAGAGACCATGTTAGCGTCACCGGGCTAGTAGATGAGCTCACGGGGTTCAAACCTGACGATTTTGCTAACGCGAAACCTAGCAAGAGCTGTGCTTTGCAGTATCTACCACCGGATCAAGACGTTAAAGGTTGCAAAGAAAAAAGTAATCTCGTCATTAGATACTAAACAAAAAAGAAAACGAAAGCGTTGTTAGTTTATCTTGATGTATCCATGTTAATATATTTAATTAATTACCTTACCTATGTTTTCTTTTTCATACGGGCTTACAAGCTCCTGGCCCGCTTGATACAACGTCGTAAACGGTGAAGGTTTTAGTTCTTGTATTGGTCAGGTCAATTTTACAAAGCACACGGAATGATTATTCTTCATCGTACCTACGCTGGTAGCCTCGAGGGGCTATGCTAGCTTCGCCGAGCGGTACGTGAGTTCACGGGACTTTAACTAGACGAGTTTGTTAGAACTAGGAAGAACAGTTGAGTGAACACTTCACCAAAATTAATCTTCTATACATATAAATAAAATTAGAGTGTCTGTTTGTAATATTGAAATAACCGCTTTTTTTTATTGCTTAGATGGGTGGACGAGCTCACAGCCCACCTGGTGTTAAGTGGTTACTGGAGCCCATAGACATCTACAACGTAAATGCACCACCCACCTCGAGATATAAGTTCTAAGGTTTCAGTATAGTTACAACGGCTGCCCCACCCTTCGAACCGAAACGCATTACTGCTTCACGGCGGAAATAGGCGGGGTGGTGGTACCTACCCGTGCGGACTCCCAAGAGATCCTACCACCAGTGATTACGCTAATTATAATTTTGCGGGTTTGATTTTTTACTACATGCATACATATACGGTACATGCACCAAAATAACATTTTTTACAATTTTTGTCTTTCAGACTTTCACTAATAGGTAGCTGATGATATAAGGAGGTACCGATTCATGCGGGCTTACAATAAGTCTTACCATACATCGGGCGGGCTTACAATACCATCGTGAAAGTCACTCGTCAAAAACGTCAAGGACGTATCTCTAAAAAAAATTGGTACATGCTTACGGGATTAGAGCACCGATTTAGTTGCTTTTGAGTTCACCTTTAGTTTACGACCACTTGAATAAGATCTGATATTACACGACTTAAAACACACATGAACACTTACATGAAATGGACAAAGATGGCTTAGCACACTGACTCACTACCTGACCTGATTATTAATAGATTCTGAAATGGCTTTCGATGAAATTTTCAGGGCCCCTCACACGAGCCTAGTTTGGATCGAAGTCAAATCAAAGAACGGCCAGTAACGCGAACCTTGTTTGACTAGTATTAACTTTTTTTTCTTTTCTTTTTTCTTTTTTTTCCTACCTAAGCTGATAGCCTTGAGAGGCTATATCAGCGTCGCCTTAACTAGTAGGTGAGCTCACGGGGCTCAAATCTGATGACGTTGCTAACACGAATCCTAGCAAGAGCCGTGCTTCGCAGAATCTACCACCGGATCGGAAACGCGGCCCACAAAGAAGATCCGGCGAGAAACTCAGTGGGCTGTGTCTGAGGGTTAATTTACTCGTCGAGCCCTTCGTCGTAAGCGACGGGTTCGACGAGAACGATGACCGGAGTATTAACTAATACCGCTGCTTGCATAAAGCCAGGTGGACTTAAGCAAAAAAGAAGATAGCTTTATACCAAAAATAGACATCACCAATTCGCACAAAATAAACAACGGATGTTTATTTATAAACACAAACATAATTACGTGCAATTAGTTGGAACGGAATAATGATCTAGTTTAAGATTTAAAACCGATATGACGAATTGTCGTGATAACACATTTATTTAGGTCGGAACGTACCGATCTCAAAGAACACCGCAACACTATTCAATGAGAAGGAATAATAATTAACTACATAATATGATAGCGATAAATGTATGCACAAATCACAAGCTCCCTGTGTTTAAAAGTCCAATTAAATTGGTCGGGATGGTATGCAGTAGAATGTACTAAGTTTTTTTTTTTTTTTAGTCTAACAAACGAGCAACCTCGTGAACATGAGGTCCCTTTGAGACATAAGGTGAAAATCACATTTTCTTGTACCATCCATTTGTACCATGTCCCACTCGTCAGGCCGGAATTCACGACTGCTTCTCAGCAAACACAGCTGGCAATGGCAATACCATTACGAAAAATATGCGAATATAAAATCGTTCGAAGTCGTCGTGACCTAAAGGATAAAACGTGCGGTGCATTTGTATCGAGCGATGGGCCGGTGTTCGAATCCAGCAGGCGGGTACCAATTTTTCTAATGAAATACGTACTTAACAAATGTTCACAATTGACTTCCACAGTGAAGGAATAACATCGTGTAATAAAAATCAAACCCGCAAAATTATTATTTGCGTAATTACTGGTGGTAGAACCTCTTGTGAGTTCGCACGCTTAGGTACCACCACCCTGCCTATTTCTGCCGTGAAGCAGTTATGCGTTTCGGTTTGAAGGGCGGGGCAGCTGTTGTAACTGTACTGAGAGCTTAGAACTCATATCTCAAGGTGGGTGGCGCATTTACGTCATAGATGTCTATGGGCTCTAGTAACCACTTAACACCAGGTGGGCCGTGAGCTAGTCCACCCATCTAAGCATTAAAAAAAACTTCGCCACTATTTATTTATAACAAATCGTAAAAGTTCGGTTTTTTGAATCGCCGCTGAATAACAGATGTAGAGCTTGTGGCTATCATGTAAGCAAAACTCCTTATGTACGGTTTTTGTTCTACTTAATCAAAGTCCCAAATGTTCTTATTCTTAATCCTTATGCTTTGGCAAGAATAAAAACGTTGGCGACATGAAGACTTTAGCGAACTTGTTTATATTTTTCAGAATGTTTACAATTTAATTTGATGATTGATTATAATTTAGATGCTTAAACCTAATTTGGTGTGGATGTGGGTAGGTCGTCGCCGCCTATAAAATGCAACGCAGATTCTGCAACGTTCCGGTCACTGTTCTCGTCGAATCCGTCGCTTACGACGAAGGGTTCGACGAGTAAACCCACAGACACAGCCCACTGAGTTTCTCGCCGGATCTTCTCAGTGAGTCGCGTTTCCGATCCGGTGGTAGATTCTGCGAAGCATGGCCCTTGCTAGGGTTCGTGTTACCAACGTCTTCAGGTTTGAGCCCCGTGAGCTCACCTACTAATTAAGGTTAGTCTGAAATAGTCTCTCAAGGCTATCAGCTTAGGGAGGAAAAAAAAGCAACGTTATCGAAAGCAGTGGTTCTGTGTATTTGGCTCGCTCCTTGGAGTATTTAGGAATAACGGAAAACTACAGATTCCTTTCAAAAATAGTAAAACGGCAATCCTATTTAAGCGATCAAAACTTATTGCATGAACACATCCGAAGTCGGCGCATCAAAAGCTCAATTTCGTTACTGTACCTACCGTCTAAATTCGACATCTCGCAATAGGTTATCTTGTCTCCGAGACGACTCCTGCATCCGCTCGCTATGATAAACCTATCGCGTTGAACGCAAACACTTTGACGGCTCCTGCACTTATCTCCGAGGAAATGTCGAAATCAATTTGTTAACTTATATGAGTTGACACTATCGGAGGAAGTATGACAATACCATAGTTGGGTCGTTTTCACATTTTATCGAAGCTAATTAAATAAACTCTAGTTTCTGCGGCCCGTATTGGATGGATAGACAAAGGGTTGAAACTGGGAACAGCTTTTCGAAGTAGACTTTTCGAGAGCTATACCGGTGGACTGTGAGCTCGTTCACCCACCTAAGCAAAGGAAAAAAAGTATGCCATCCTTCCACCTGGAACACATCACTAGTTCGTAGCAGAAGCAGACATGGCAGCGATATGTACCCGTGCGGGCTAACAGAACGCCCTAACACTAGTAGATTTGTGAGTAACTTTCTTATGCAGGTAACTCTCCTATAACACGACAGATACGTTCCTACAAAGTTCCGTGTTATGTCAAACCATGTTATGTTATGTGAGACTAGAAGCCACTCCCAAAAACGAGTGTAATTTTTCTGAATGACACATTTCTTCTGTGCGTGTGTTTGTCACTGAACTTCTCCTAAGTGGCTGGGCCGATTTTAATGAAAATTTCTGTGTACCTTCAGGTGGATTTGAGAATGGTTTGGATTTACAAATCAGCCCGGCAGATGGCACTGCAGTCGGTATATAGGTTATTTATCTTTCCTAGAAATAATTTATATGGCAAAACAACGTTTGCCGGGCCAGCTAGTTATATATGAAAATAAGCACTAAAATTTCAGTTATTTCCATATATTGTGTATTCTCTATGAAAAATGTAATTTTCTTCTTAATATTTTAACAAACATCTCTTTTTCGTGTTATAAGAAGGTTTTCGAGAAATATTCATACACGTCATAGAGTGGAACTGTATTGTATAATACCTTAATGTATTTATATATTAATACGCAAAGCAAAAACTTTGTATCCCTTTTTACGAAAATTGCGCGGACGGAGGAGTATGAAATTTTCCGCATTTGTAGAGAATATAGAGAAGGAGTGTACAATACTGATATTTTTTTTAAATAATGCATGAAAAATACATTAAATCAATAAAGAAAACATTACACACACTACCGTGTATTTGACACACACACATAGGTATACTCTTTGTTTATTGTCAAACTTTTGTTATTGCTTAAAGTCTGTAGTCAATTGAGAACAGTTTAGTATTGTTTATCTTTAATATTACGAGTATCTGTCTGTAGTGTAGTCTTGGCGAAATCTGTAACAATAGGATCATAATAATGTTGAAACTTATAATTTCAATTAATTATAGTCGAATTTCGACTACTGCGGGACCACTAGTTTTATTAATGACAATAAAAACTGTGTTAAAAAATAATCCGCTGAACCTGATTTCGAATACAAGAACTGAGTCCGAATTAATATTTAACAAACTACGAATTTATTACCGCGCAGCGAATAAAGTTCTCCCTGTCAAATAAACTTCGTTCTAGGACAATAACCGACAAAAGATACAGCAAAGCGAACAATAACAATCGTAAAAGCAATATAACCGTCATTATTTTTCACTACATCGTCGCGTATCGTTGTATCAGTCCGTAGGGCGTCATCGTAAATCCAGCGCCGGTCCATCGTGCCGTGGGCGCTTTGATCGGCTGCTCGCAACTTATGCGTCCCTGGTGGGACCTCGTTGTCGCCGTGATGCATTACCGGCGTTCGACTGGCAATTGCTAAATGAAAAAATGTATAACGCAATTAAACATACTGATTAGTATGTACTACTGGTTCCGCAGTAGTCGAAATTCGACTATAATTAAAGAATTGAAATTATATGTTTGAACATCATTAAGGTGCTATTTTCAAAGACTATTAAGCTTCTATAATCACAGAGTTCGCCAAGACAAATAATATTAAAGATAAACAATATTATATTAACCTATTCTCAATTTGACAAATTCAAATTCAAATTCAAAATCATTTATTTCAACTTAGATGTCAGTATGACACACTTGTCGAATGTCAAAATACAAATAACAATGTTAACTCTACCACCGGTTCCAAGAAAAGCCACAGTCCTGAGAAGAACCGGCGAAACAAACTCAGCGGGCTTTTTTTTTTTTGTTTTTTCTCAAATATTTTCTTTTTTTTAAATAAATAGAAATATTCACAATAAAAGAAAAAACAAGTCTAAAAAAATAATAATAACTAGAGGTCCCGCAGTAGTCGAAATTCGATTATGATTATATTTTATACTTCTATAATCACAAATTTCGCCAAGACTACACTATAAAAAATATTAACAAAGACAAACACATATTTAATCTATTCTCAATTTGACAACAGACGTCAAGAACAAAAGTTTGACAATAAATAGTATGCTTTATGCATGCGTGTGTGCGTCAAATACATGGTATGTAGTGTGTGTAATGTTTTCTTTATTGATTTAATGTATCTTTTATGCATTATTTAAAAAAAAAATTAGCATTGTGCACTTCTTCTCTATATTTTCTAAAAGCGTAGAAAATTTCATAGTCCTCCGTCCGCGCAGTTTTCGTAAAAAGGGATACAAAGTTTTTGCTTCACGTATTAATATATAGATAATGAAAAATGAAAAGGCCAGGAGCGAGCGCCTCATTCCCACAGACAGACAGACAGACTTTAAGGAATAGCAAAAGTATATATAGGTATGTGTGTGTGTGTGTCAAACGCATGGTTGTTGTGTAATGTTTTATTTATTGATTTAATGTATTATTAAGGCGTAATTAAAAAAAATAGCTTTCTGCACTCCTTCTCTATATTCTCTATAAGTGTGGGATAATTTCCTATCTCTTCGTCCACGCAATTTTCGTAAAAAGGGGTACAAAGTTTTTGCTTCACGTATTAATATATAGATAAGTGGTTTTTTTTTGCTTTTTATTATTATTGTTATTGTGTATTGTATTAATAAGTAAATTGATTAGATTATACTCTTCTACGCGCTTATGTAAAGCTCTCCGTCTTTAAGAACGGTTAGCAGGTAGATAACTCAATTGTTGAGTTAAGCTCGCCATTTTATAATTTTTCGTAATTATTGTATTGTATTGTATTAACTGTGTGTACTATAAAGAATAAAGAATTAAATAACTGATTTAATGAAACGTTTTAACAACAAACAAAAAAGTACATACTGATTTCGACAAAATAAAACTGGAATATGAGAATATTATCAATTTAGACAAAGTCAATTAAATTGGCATTATTAAGGATCAAAAACTGCTAGGCAGATCTTGATAGAATTTAACTAAGTCCAAACGAGCTCGAGTAACACAGAACCGCCCTGCCCTGCCCTGCCTATTTCTGCCGTGAAGCAGTAATGCGTTTCGATTTGAAGGGTGGAGCAGCCGTTGTAACTATACTGAGACCTTATATCTCAAGGTGAGTGGCGCATTTACGTGGTAGATGTATATGGGCTACAGTAACCACTTAACACCAGGTGGGCTGTGAGCTCGTCCACCGATCTAAGCAATAAAAAAAACCGCCTCTTTTTTAGAAGTCGGTTTATAAGTTCAAGAATACTGAAATAATACCGAAAATATGCTTTTACTTTCCAAAGCACTGGTGGAGGATCTTACGCGATTTTTTTTTTCTCTGTAGTTACTCTGTAAATTTTGTTTATGTAATCGTATGCGCAAATAATTGAATGACTGCTAACTTCTAATTAAATTTGACTTTAAAATAGTGTCGGTCATGTTGTGATAAGCAAACTAGTTGATCAGTATGTAATAATTATAAACAAGAATACGGACACACAACAACACGGTCCGATCTTAAAATACCCTAAACTAACTTGTTTCAAATCGTCTTCTTCTTCTTTTTCTCCACCTTATCCCACTATTCTCTACCTTGCATTACCATTTCCATACATTCCCTATAATCCCACCCCATCCCATATAGTCATATGCATCTTCTCTCTACGTTTCACATGTCCATATCACGCTAACCGTCCGATCTTTAATTTGTTGATTACCGGGGCTACTTTCACGCTTCCTCTGATATACTCATTATTTATCTTGTCACTACACACATCCGTCACACATTCGCATCTCTGCCGCATGTACTCCTCTTTCATGCTTTACTTTCGTCGCCCAACATTCAGATTCATTCTTTAAAATCGTCTACCCCTAATTTTTACGGTAATAGTGATCCAACCACTGTCCTACCTAGCTTGACTATTGGAATATCTGCTAAGCGAAAGCTACATTGGAATATCTGCTAAGGTCTACCTTCGCTTCGACGTGAGGTATCAATATGAGCGTTACATGCTCGCTATAGTGTTTAGTTTAAAACCTTGTTTTTTTGGGCTGGGGGCCCAATCTCCTACGAGGTATCCGCGCCTAGGGGCGTGTGGAATTGACGGTCTGCAGATGCGGAGAGCAGACCGCGGGACCCAAGGATATTTTTAAGGCCCTACCGCACCAAACGACTTAACTTACTCTCACACCTTCGTCCGATCTCCGCCCGATCAGAGTAGGGGGCTTCCCGCGGTCAACACTACAACCAGACTCACGGCACCACCCTGAGAACGCCCGACCGACAAGTCTTTGAGGCGATCGTCGACGACATTAACATTGACTCAAAGCCGGTCATTGTGTGAAAAAATATACTTAATGTCAATGTCCTTTATATATAAATCCAAGGAGAGACACTATTACATTACGATGTTAGTATAACGCTGTAGAAAATACAATAATTCAGGAAAACGCCGAAATGTTCGGTGGAAACGGCAATAAATATGATTCACTGCCTTCGAACTCGGTGCTATGTTTCTAATGTATTGTTCTCGCGTTTTCGCCTAACTTGCAAGAATACCTTAGACACATTAAACGTTTATTTGAAAATAAACATTTTAGTTTTTTCTTTCGGATTTCGCGAATCGCACACATAATTACAGGCAATTTTACGGTTTAAAATCTTGTTTTTTTTTCTCTCAACGATGACATCGCAGTCGCCCGTGACCACAAAAACTGTAAACTATTCGAAACATCAGAAATAATATAGCGACGTAACATAAAAGTAGTGTTAATTAAGATTATTCTCGTACTGCTTTTATCAAGCAAACTACGGCATCTAAAAAAATTGTGACCCATCGCGGGAAGACTGACAGATGTGAAACATTGATATTATTTGGTATAGGTATAGATGAATAAAAATATATTTTACGACAGGGAATTCATGTGGTATAATGAAAAAGAAAAGATTAATATTAAGAAACAGTTGCTTGCGCATGGCGACGCGTCGCCACGCCAGCAATAGGTTTTACGCGCGCTTACAGATGTTTCACATCAAAAGTCTTAACTGATTTTAAAATACTGAAACTTATAAAATTCGCTTAACTAAAAAAGTAATTAAAAATATTTTTTTCTCTAATTTCTAGCTCACAGTTCACGTGGTATGAAATGGTTATTTAAATAAGTCTTTAAATTTCACAAAGTGAATGTCAACTCTTAATTAGATATGGCGTTACATTGCAATAAAACAACCCAGTTTGTAGCGTTCGAAAGCAAAGTTCTCAGGCAAATACCATTTTGACCATCGATAATTACGAAATTAATTAAACAACGAGCAATAAAACCCAAGTACGTCTTTAAAGTGGGCAATGCAGATGACGGTCGCAATTAATTTCAAAAAAAGGAGAAAACATTGTTAAATAAGACAATTAAGCAAGAAACGAGACCATCAAAACACTGATAATAACTCGATGTTCCACTAATGTAACGACCAAAACAATCCGAGGGCACAGGTCCCCTGATAACACCCTTGTATTAATTTGCTGTCTTTGTACTGACAAAGTTTATTTGTGTAACCGTACTTATTAATATCGAGGACTATATCCCAGACCACATTCGTTTGACTACCGTCCAAATTGGTGGTACCGGCCTGTTAGAAAACCTACATTGCTGTGGACTCAGTGAGTTTCTCGCCGGATCTTCCCAGTGGATCGCGATCCGGTGGTAGGTTCATCAAAGCACTGCTCTTGCTAAGGTAGATCTTAGCAATTTCATTCGGGTTGAGCTCTGTGAGCTCGCCTAGCAATTAAGGTGAAGCAAGAGTGGCCGCTGAAGAGTACTGGCATTTGTTTTAAAAATAAAGTTGTAGACGGAAAAATGAACTCACTTATGCCCCTGTTCTTGTCGAATGCTTACAAAAGCCCGAAGCCATAACAAACCGAATGTCACCACCCATCTTTTTTTATGATTGAGGCATTAATGATTGCCCGGACTCCTTGCCAGTTTCACTAGGACAGGTGAGCGAGCAAAGGCTCAGCCACGAGGGATGGGACTTGAGAACAGCCGCCCGAGCACCTCCGAAGGAGACCTAATAACTTAAGCAAATGAATCTACTACCGGATCGGAATCGCGACCCGTTGAGAAGATCCAGCGAGAAACACAGCGGGCTGATGTTTAGGTTAGGTTGCACGTTGAACTCTTTGCAGAGTTCGACTAGTACGGTTACCGGGGTCCTTACTCCTAGTGTTAGAGCTCAAGGTGTCTAATGCAAGGGTTATTGGATCTGATGGATCCGTAAGGACGTGTCTAGGGCGACGACGGTGACTGATTCGGTATATGGAAACCTCGGTAATATAGTGACACAAACAAAGCACACTTCTTGTTAAGTCACGACGAATAATAACTGACTAGCTGACCCGGGGAACTTTGTTCCGCCTTAGAGGCAATAAATGAACAGACTTTTGATTTTATCATGGTCAATTTTCTATTTGGATAATTAATGTAAATTAAAAAAGCAATTATTTTAATAATTCTTTATTGGCCATGTATTTTAGTTATTATTATTATTATTATTATATTTTCAGTCCTTTTACTCGCAATCTTTCGAATTCTAGTTGCATTACCTATCTCGGCACAATAAGCTAATCGAAACTCGAAATAAACACATCAACCGGTCAACTTCAAAATTCTACTATAATTAACCATAAACTACATTACGTTTAGCTGTCAGTTGCGCTTTTTTATTCCATATCTGTTGCGTTTTGTTATACCACTTTTTATATCACATCCCACAGAAACGTGATAAAAAGTATCCTATGTCCTTCTCCTGATCCTAAGCTACCTCCCCACCAATTTTCAGCCAAATCAGTTCAGCCGTTTTTGAGTTATAAATAGTGTAACTAACACGACTTTCTTTTATATATATAGATGATATTAGGAGCAGTAAAACATGACTTGGTCGACTTATACTTCGTAACATGGTCGGTTCGTGTGATACGTGGGTTATCTCGAACGCAGCGCCTAATAAATTACCGAAACAAAGTTTTTTTTTTTTCAAGTAACCGCTTTGATAAATTGTTTATTGAATATTAACGTTTCGAACGCAATTAAAATTTGGGTTAGAATTTTAGGTCGAGAGCGGGGTCACTCTGATTTCACTGAAATTACGTTACGGTCTCCATAGAAATAGAACATATAGAGTGTATTGGAATCATTGTCGGAAATAAAGACTAAGGACCGACAGAACAATAATGAATTAAGCTTTATTACATAATACAATGTAATCAGTTTGATAATCAACCAATAAACGGTGTTGAGGAAAAAAATATTTGGAATAAAAATTATTTAGCGTGCTCTATCTACAAAATAACCTTTTCAATGGCTTCAAAATGTAACATTAGATTCGTCTCACTTGTGAAAGTGACTTAGTGTACTAGTGTAGACTAAAATAAGAGATGTCCGATAAAAAAATGAATTTAAATAATGATTAATTAATTGTATTTTTTTAAACTAGAACGATATTTTTTTTTATATTTAAAATAAATAAAAAACTGAGACAAAAGAATAAAGATAGACCATTGTATTGTGCGAACGAAGAAAAATAATCTACATTCAACATTGTAACTATTAAATAACTTATTTTTCAAAAATCGAGTAACTACAAAGAAAGAATGTTCTAGACGGATTTTTCACCGACCCAATACTATTCAACGTTATACGGACAATCGTACGTACAACGTAATACTCTGCCAGGGCCCCTTAACTAGAGGTGTCAGTGGAATGATTTGTGGCTTTTGTTCAAGCACTATGTAGTCGCGAAATAACTGTGCACACTCTGCACCCGTGTAGTTTACTGTAGTTGCAAAACAAATGAAATTCATAAAAACATCCTTGTCATCATCTGTGTTTATGAATTGAAAATGTTTATATATATATTATGTAGAATAAGGATCGCAGCGCATAAAATAAGAGTTACACTGTTCCAAAATCTTCTGTTATAATAATAATTAATAATAACCGTCTTCGCCATCTTCTAATTCTTTGTCATTATTTTCTCCCTTTCTTTCCGTTTCCTCTCACTCACATCTTAACACTCCGTTTCACACTCTTTTCATACGTTCCATTCTTACCAATCCTACATATATGTTTTCCCTACCTATTCGTTGATAGCCTAAAAGGCTATTCCAGCTACGCGCGCAGAGGTAGGTGAGTACACGGTTTCAACCTGAGAGAATTTGCTAACACTAGCCCTAGCAAGAGCAGTACTTCGCAGGATCTACCACCGGATCGGAATCGCGGCCCACTGAGAGGATTCGGCGAGAAACTCAGTGGGCTGTGTGTCACGGCCTGTGTGCTTAATGCGAGTTTTTTAACGTTCCCGATAGCGTAAAAGTTAACTGAAATTTGTTTGGAGTTGGAACGTTTGCCTTTCATCGATCAACTTTTTATTTTCTATATCTCTGCCAGGCTATTGTGACTACACCTTGACTGGCGGCTAAGCTCACGGGGTAACATCTGCTCTAGCAAGAGCAGTGTTTCGCTGAATCCACCACCGGATCTGAATCGCGACCCACTGATTAGATCCGGCTTGAAGATCTGTGGCCTTTGTCTATGAATCAAGCAATATTCACATTGAAAATCTAGATAAGCTCTAATACTGCCGTCGGCTTGTCGGCAGTCACAAAAGAAGAATATCGCTCAAACATTTTATTTTTATAATTCAAAAATAAAATAAAGATAAGACACGATAATTACACTATTTGAGTCGGATCGTCTTTTGTTAATTTAAAAGTTAATTGCTACATGTTTTACGTAATCATTTGTTTTGTTTATAAAGCAGCTTATGGCGCCATGCTTGATAATGCTGTGTTGCCAGCACCTTGTAATTGAAAAGCAATCTTTAAAAGTACAAGACATGCGAATGCTAACATTTTTATCCAACATACAAAAATCCCGGACTTTGCTGATCCATGCTGAGCATGATTTAAGTGAAGGCTCAGAATTTGTATACATGCTCCGCTGTCTACAACGAAAACAAAGGCAAATCATAAAATATGGATTTTTTCTTTACTTAAGCCGACCAAACTAACGTGAAGAAATATATTGTCATGTGATTTTACAATAAATATTACTATAGTGCAATTGGTTACCAAGTTTTTTTATAATTATCTAATTAATTAACGAATCTACTAATCTGATAATAGTTTTCAATCGCTCTTAATCAAGCGACAAATTCTAAAGGTTTCTTGACAATAGCCGGCATTTTGTAAAGTTGATCAAAAAAAATCAGACAACAATGATGTTTCAGAAAAGAGAAAATGATTTGAATAAAAAATGGAAAACAGCACTGCGGGCCGTGAGATATGCGACGCTCGGTGTTGCCAGCCGAATAAAAATAAATCAACGGTGATTTATTTCAGCAGAAAATTCACATGCTACTTTTCGCGACGTTGCAGTCGCTCCATATGAAAATCTGAATTTGTGAACGTACTTTTAAATTCAAAGAAATACGATGAGTTCTTTGCTTCTCATGTCAGAATTGTTTCTAATTTCAAATGTCCATTTCCAAACCTGTTATTTTAGAAGACGAATAGCCGTAGCAATATCTCGTTGCTATTTGTTTTCTTCAGAAGGAAATTAGTTCATTAGCGTTCTCGTATTGAGCACTGCGACTATACCGGTGTTCAAATCCCGCAAATTCAATTAACCAATGAAATACGAACTTACTGAACCCCGAAATACACGAAGAATTGCCACACTAATTAATTCTGTGATAAAAATAAAACATACAAAAGTTGCGAGGAGAATAATTTGAGATTTTTATTTATTTATTGCTTAGATGGGTGGACGAGCTCACAGCCCACCTGGTGTTAGTGGGTTACTGGAGACCATAGACATCTACAACGTAAATGCGCCACTCACCTTGAGATATAAATTCTAAGTAAGTAAATATAGTTACAACGGCTACCCCTCCCTTAAACCGAAACGCATCACTGCTTCATGGCAGAAATAGGCGGGGTGGTGGTACCTACCCTTCCTGACTCACAAGAGGTCCTACCACCAGGAAATGATCCCATCATCTCGTTTTTAAGGTCGCACGGCCCGTTACCGGAGTCGAGTTCATCCATACTACCTGGGACCACTGTGTTTATCCACATTGCGCGTTTCCAGATATATTTTTTGCCGCGTAACATCCGACTTTGGATAGAGCTCCCCTCCACGGTGTTTCTCGAACGCCATGTCCTTCTTCAAATGAGGCTTGTGGAGAGTACTTAACGGTAGGCAGCAGCTTGGCTATGCCCCTGGCATTGCTGAAGTCCATGAGCGACGGTAACCACTCACCATTAAATGGGCCTTATGCTCGTCTGCCCATAAGGGCAATAAAACCACGTGGCAGAACACATTGTAAGCCCACAGAAGTTTATCCACCGCTCGGGCGTATTCCTTATGTGGAGTCATGAGGTGGAACAATCACACACACAGCTGAAACTTAGACTTGATGTCTCAAGCTGGGTGATGGGATTGAAATTGTATTATCTGTGGACTTCATGACCGCGCTGCGCCATCACAACACATCTGATGGGTATCGAGCTCCCACAAGCATCATAATAATAGCGAAATAAACCTGATAAGCATTTAGTAATAGATTATGAATTAAAATATTGATGAAACAGTCAATGTTTTTTTTTAATAATTATTATTATATTATAATAGATTGTGTATTAATTGTATGTATATTTACGGATATATGTACGTATGTATGTATGTGTACATATATGTACATGTATTTCACTGCATTAGTACACCGCGCGTAGTTCGTTTCCAAATGATTCTTGTCCACCTGATGATTGTCTAGAAGAGATCGCTCTTAGCGATAAGACCGCCAATTGTACTTTTTTGTATTTAATGTATCGCACTGTTTATTTGTTTTTTGGTGTACAATAAAGAATACTCTCTCTCTCTCTCTCGCTCAATGGCTGGGTTTATTTGAAAATCGTCACATACAAATTAGGACACTTTTAGACGACAAAAAG
This sequence comes from Bombyx mandarina, assembly GCF_030267445.1. NCBI lineage: Eukaryota > Metazoa > Arthropoda > Insecta > Lepidoptera > Bombycidae > Bombyx > Bombyx mandarina. The sequence continues at coordinate 4,137,924 of NC_143223.1, forward strand.
TCGACGACGAAATTATTATTTTTCTTAGATGGTTGGACGAGCTCACAGCCCACCTGGTGTTAAGTAGTTACTGGAGCCCATAGACATTTACAACGTAAATGCGCCACCCACCTTGAAATATAAGTTCTAAGATCTCAGTATAGTTACAACGGCTGCCCTACCCTTCAAACCGAAACGCATTACTGCTTCACGATAGAAATAGGCAGGGCGGTGGTACCTACCCGCGCGGACTCAGAAGAGGTCCTACCACAAGTAATTACGCAAATTATAATTTTGCGGGTTTGATTTTTATTACACGATTTTATTCCTTCACTGTGGAAGTCAATCGTGAGCATTTGTTGACTACGTATTTCAATAGAAAAATTGGTACCCGCCTGGGATTCGAACACCGGTGCATCGCTCAACACGAATGCACCGGACGTCTTGTTCTTTAGGCCACGACGACTTCAAGCAAAAATATTTTAAAAGCAAACATAATACTTCAACAAGAAGCAGTTTTATTTGAGGATTCGTCTTTTTGCAATCAATTGAATTTGTAAAAAATTGAATACGTTAATATATTGAACAAATTCTAATATTATTGTATTCATTTCTCGCACAGCGGCGCCGTCCTCCACGCCCTCCGGAAATTGAACTTTGCGACGGGCTCTTGACCCGGGCTGTCAAACTGACAGCTGTCAAAACCCCTTTTACTCGGGCCAAGGAGTATAAATAATTGTCCTTTGGCCATGAATATTTCGAGAAAAACCTTTTTTGATAATACTCAAGACATATTGAGCTAGAATGTATTGGCACTGTTATAGAGAAGCATTTCGGGGTTGAAGTGGCAAAGAACAGGGCACGCTGCACGCTCGTAGAGCAATAGACCGCTGGGATACCATTACGGCGTGTGATAGTTGAGCCCTATGTCCAGCTGTAGATGTCCGTGGACTGATGTTGATGATGTCATCACAACAGTCGGACTAATTTTTTTGCAAAATCGTGCATTTTACTCATTTAAAAGCTTTTGTTTAATTGTAATTCAAAATGCATAAGCCTTCTCATATCACCACCTTCAAGACAACATTGGTTATGGTCTTCATACGTGCTAGTAAAACATCAATGTTTTAAGATTACGAAATCTCATAACCTTTAACTTGCCATAAAAAAAAACGTAAGCAGCGTGCGCGTACCCATTTAAAAAAGTTTACATAATCTGTACCTCCCCGATTTTAACTAAAATGCAATCGTTAAAAATCAATTCATGACCCCCGGGGGTCAAACCGCTAGATCGATTTGATATCGCTAAGCAGACTGTGATTTTCCTGACCATAAACGAACGTTGTAACTCCGCTGCGATATTACCAATAAATTCTTTACTATGTTTCTCGGTACGAATAGATAGCGCTCCGTGTAGTCGTCGTCTAAGCACCGCTTCTGTTGGACAAATGTGGATTGAGATCATCGGACGAGTTTGAAGTTTTAATGAATTTTTTTAGCAAGAGCAGTGTTTTGCAGAATCTACCACTAGATCGGAAACGAAACCCACTGAGAAGATGCAGCGAGAAACTCAGTGGGCTGTGTATAGATTAATTAACTTGTAGAGACCTTCGTCGCAAGCAACGGGTTCGGCGAGGACGGTGACCGGGGCTTGAGGTACCTACCTAAAAGCACTGTAAATGAATCGAGAGGATCCGTAATGGCGTGTCTAGGGCGACATCAACTGTTTACAATTCGGTCCACAGGATCGGGTATGTTATTCTGCATATTTCTGCCGTAAAGTTTTTATTCATCAAACATGAATACCTAGTCTTGCCATCAATACTGAAAGAAAGGAAAAAAAAACTATTGCAAATAACATTTATTACTTTTACAGTGTGTTAGTTTAATACATAAATATAAAACAATTTAAATTATAAAAAGCTTATTCGAAGTGGTCTCCATTGGCTGCAATACAGTACTTTAAACGTTGAGGCCAGTTATCAATAGAAGCACGCACTCTTTCCATGGGAAAAATTTTCACTGCCAATCGTACGGATTGTTTTAGGGACTCCAAATTATCATGGCGCTTAGAGCAAGCCGTACTATCTAAAACTGACCATAAATCATAATCCAGCGGATTAAGATCGAGACTAGACGACGGCCAGTCTTCAGCTCTGATGAAGTCCGAAACGTTCGTTTCCAACCAAGACTGCGTAGACCGAGCTTTATGACCTGGCGCCGAGTCTTGCTGGAAGGACCATTCTTGATTACTGAACATGGTGTTGTTAAGGGGCTTTGCTACCTTCTCAAGAATGGTATTTTGATACACTTGTGTGATGTTTTGATACCTTTTTCACAAAAGTATGGCTCGGTCACTCCTTCAAAGCTAATACCCCACCAAACCATCACTGAAGTCGGATAGTGCCCACGTTGCACTCTGTCGACTAATTGGGAAGCTTCCTTAGAGCTTTGAGTATAAATACGGTCATTTTGTTTGTTAAAATGTTGCTCAATTGTAAAAAATTTCTCATCCGTAAACAAAATTTTTCTATGACCTCCATTTGCGTACCGCTTCAGTAGTTGTTTCGATTTTACCACCCTATTCTCTTTTAAATTATCAGTTAAGAAATGAGCAGCGTGTCTCTTATAGGCTGCAAGTCCTAAGTCATATTTTAAAATCCGCGACATGCTTCTAGGTGCTATCTTCATCTCCCGAGATAAAATCTTTTGCTTTCGGACAGGATTTCTTCAAATTCTTTCCCTTACTGCTTTGACCACCTTTTTCGTACGAACACTACGTGGACGGCCAGATCTTTTTCTGTCACAAACAGAGGAGGTCTCATTGCACCTATTAATAGCCCGGTAGCACAAACATTTTACTAATTAATACCAAGCGTATGGAGGGTTTTAAAAATTACATTTGGCTCTATACCTACTTTGTGTAATGCAATCACAGCGATTCGGTTCTCTTTATCACCCCACTCCTTTTAATATCTCAAAATATTGTACAATGTATTGGTGCCAAAATCAGAAAATGAATGAGCAATCATATAAAAATGACAGATTCCAAATTCAAATGTAATATTTTGTTTATTTTTAATTGTAACAGTATTTATGGCCAGACTAAGTATATTAAATATGTAAATTTAGAGAATATCCACAATAGTCTAGCTTTGTACACTATAATGAAGACATACAGTCTAGCCACGCCTCTCGTAAGCGGATAATTGAGACATTATAGACCGCGCGCGCATGCACACGATACCAACAATCGATAGTAGATCAAACCCTCAGGTACTATATAATATACATCGTATACGCAACATTAAAAAAAAAAACTAAAAAAGTTTACTTACACAAAGGTTTTTTTTAATTGCCTGAATAAAAAAAAAGGCTGTTAAAAAAAGACCAACGTACAAACCAAACACATTTTAGTTACTCGGCGAATATTACGGTCTTTCCGTGACATGTCATAGCAGTAAGATAATACTGTGGAGTTCAGTTCATAAAAATTTGCTGTGGACAAACTATGCCCTATATCAGGGGTGGAAAAATATTTTGATAGTCGGGCCACATTGCAGATGAAAATTTGACCTCGAGCCAAACAGTTTTTTTTTTCTAATTTTATATTGTGCGACTATTATTCATACGGTTCAATTATCATAATTATATTTTCGAATTGGAGGCGCTGAATAGAGCGGTTGTCCGGGAGAAAATTTTGGCTCCCACCGGCCCTGATAATATGTATCAGTATTGCTTAATATTTTATCTAAAAAATTTATGCTCCAATTTATGTTAGACAATAACTAATATTTGTGTTCTTAATAATAATATACACATTGCTTCACGGGCCAGACAAAATTCTACCGCGGACCGCCATTTGCCCGGGCCTGCCCTATATAATTACGTATAGTGAGCTACACAGGCAACCAACATTCTGGATAATGCCAATTGGGAAGCATAATTCATGTATATACATCCTTTTCTCTGTTTCGAAGAAAAAAAGTAAAACAATCTCAATTTTTATATCAACACATTTGACATTTAATACTGTCACTAACTCTAAACGTCATTTATTCAAAGAAAATCCGATCAGAAGAATTACATGCTAGAAACTAATTCATTAGTTATTATACTTTACCAAACGAGTACAATACCAAGTTCCCTTAAGCCATTAAAACACAATTCGGTGGTTATCCTTTATCTAAGTGAAATGGCTTTCGTCACCGAGCTTCCATACAGAGTGGCTCTCTCTGACGGAGACGTCCACAAAGAGAAACAAACCTGGGAGACGAACTACACACCCATTTACGTTATGACCACTATATTCGCTATCATATTTTTCATTGGGCCTTTTGCAATCAAGAAAGGAGAAAACAAGTGGTAATTCCAGTTGAATTTGCTAGAGTAGTTGTCACAGGTACAGCGTATCTCTGCTGCCAATAAAACCTATTTCAACGCCATTGTATGTAGAAACAGAATCAGCTAAGCGCGAACACTATTTAAAGATAACGTTTGTTTTAATAAAAAACCAAGTGCATTATGGTGGACACCAGCTAAGTCGCAGCTAGTCCTAAACTGTAGGTACCTTGAAGGATTTTGGCGCGCACTACGCGTTATTATAGGTTTCGTATAGCCGGTCTGGTGGAGCTGGGGTGGATTTTATTTTTTTATTTTTTTATTGCTTAGGTGGGTGGACGAGCTCACAGCCCACCTGGTATTTAGTGGTTACTGGAACCCATAGACATTTACAACGCAAATGCGCCACCCACCTTGAGGTATAAGTTCTGAGGTCTTAGTATAGTTACAACGGCTGCCCCACCCTTCAAGCCGAAACGCATTACTGCTTCACGGCAGAAAATAGGCGGGGTGGTACAAGACGCGTGGAACCTCGCGCTTTGTCAAAGCGTAGTCTCCTAGGAGGAGTTGAAACAGGAGGAGGACCTCGATCTACTTCTTCTCCCTCTTCTTCGTTGGAGGCGCTGTAGTCCGACATAAACCCGGTTTGCCCCCCTCCTCGACCGGTTATCCGATAACAAATTCCCCAAAAAAGAGTAGCGCGAAAGAGTAAGTCCCCTTTACATACTGTATGACTGTTATACCTGAGTAGTATTATTTAATACCTGAGACATCAATTCCAGGCATTCCAGTTCATACGAAATTTAGGCCAGGACAAAGATATTTAAAATATTTTCACTCAAACTGTTTATAGGTATATTAACGTAATAAATAATACTATTTTTTTTTTACGTTGGTGGGTGCATAATCTCATGACTCACCTGGTGTTCAGTAGTCACTAGAAATATTAAACTGAATTTAGTCTCCGGGCGATGGAAGGCCGGCTATCGTCGACCCACGCTGGTTCTGGTCCAGCGGGGTATTCCGTAGGATAGCTCACTCTAACCGGCGCCATCTAGGCGGGCTTCGGATAGCCTTCCGACCGAGACGACTGGTGGTCGTGGCGCCGACGACCGCCGGGCCGGCGTCCCGAGTGGGAGGGTGATGGGAGAGATGTGCTCCGCACTAAGCGCTTCACCTTCCCCCCTTTGCCTCTTGATGAGTTCTGTCTCATGCGAGGTTTGGACGTTGGTTGTTGAGCGACAGGAGGTTTTAGTCAGTTCCCCTCTGACATGCCCCGCTCTCCATTCCCAGTGGAGGGCGGAAGGCCGGCGATTTCCTCATAACCAAAAAAAAAAAAAGAACACTGAATTTAGTCACCTTGCTAAATGATTTTAGAGTTTCACGTCATTACGGATCCTCTCGATCCATTAACGGTGCTTTTAGGTACCACAAGCACCGGTGCTCGCAAGCAAGGGCTCGACGAGTGAATTAACCCATAGACACAGCCCACTGAGTTTCTCGCCGGATCTTCTCAGTGGGTCGCGTTTCCGATCCGGTGGTAGATTTTGCGAAGCACTGCTCTTGCTAGGGCCGGTGTTAGCAACACTCCTGGTTTGAGCCCCGTGGTACACGTCAAGGAGAAGCTGAAATAGGCACACAAGGCTATCAGCACAGGTAGGGATTTTTTTTTTAATTTCAGTTATGTTGTATAACTATCTTACTCTTAAAATGGGAGATAATTACTATATTGCAACAGAAATGGGTGCTAAAGTGGTTTCTGCACGGGATAAAATCAGGAATAACTAAAAAATTTTTTAAGGGTTTTATTTGAAATTCATCCTTCCTTCATCGTGAAAGTTCTCTATGAACATCTGTTCCTTCCAGAAGAATTCAAAACTGCCTTTGGATAGAAATGTGGTCAAAGACTCAAATTATAGCCTCAATTATATAACAACGTAATAAATAAAGACGGCCCGTGCATTCGTATCGAGTAACTAGATCAGGAAGGCAATTCCATGTCGACAAAAAACGAATCGCCTATCATAATTAAATAATAGCTAAGCTTTTTTTTTTTTTTGTTCAGGAGGAAATCGCCGGTCTTCCGCCCTCCCCTGGGGATGGAAGGCGGGGCATGTCGGAGTCGAACTGACTAAAACCTCCTGTCGCTCAACAACCCGCGTCCAAACCTCGCATGAGACAGAACCCATGAAAAGGCAAAGGGGGGAAAGTGAAGCGTTTAGTGCAGAGCACATCTCTCCCATCACCCTCCCCCTCGGGACGCCGGACCGGCGGTCGTCGGCGCCACGACCACCAGCCCTCTCGGTCGGCAGGCTATCCGGAGCCCGCCTAGATGGCGCCGGTTAGAGTGAGCTATCCTACGGAATACCCCGCTGGGTCAGAACCAGCGTGGGTCGAGGATAGCCGGCCTTCCATCACCCGGATGCTCTTGCGTAAAACGCGTGCAGAGCAGCTTGCACGTCGTCTTCTTAGGCCCCCTTCGCCTGTCCCCAGACCGACATATGAAGGGGACCCGAAACACTTAGAGGGCCAGGGCTTGGGCGAGATCCGCCTCCCTGGCCCCCGCTCGACGGCGGCGGGCTTGCGTGTCTCTCACGCGCCCCGCCGCCTCCTTCTGCGAGATGGTGCACTCGCAGAAGTCGAGCATCGCCTTCCACGACTCGTCGTCGCCGAGCATCGATGCCACAACACTCGGCAACGACAAGTCGTTTCCTATTTTTGCGACGAGGACACGGCGCCACCCCTCCCATGCGGGGCAGGCGACGAGCGTGTGCTCCGCCGTGTCCAAGCCGCAACCACAATGGTGGCACTCTGCCGTCGGCTCGGCTCCGATCCGGTGCAGGAACTCACCGAAGCAACCATGCCCAGTGAGCACCTGCGTGAGCCGGAAAGTGAGGCGTCCTCTGTCACGATTCACCCAATTCACGAGAACCGGGCGAATCGCCTCGACGGTCCTACGACCAGCCGAAGGATCGGCCAGCCGTCTGGACCATGCCTCCAGCACGGACCGCCGAGATTGGGCCCTCCGCGCTCTGACCACAGTGGGGCTGGGACGTGCCACGCCCCGGATACGAAGGTCCTAATATAAATAATTAACTTAAGTAAACTAAGCTTAGTCTACGTTTAGTCTGGTTCTACGTCACACGAGAACCAACTAAGATATTATATCTAGCGTCATTTACTTCTTATACAAATGTGAATTTAATCTTGAACAATTTTCAGGATTATAAAAACTTGCATGATGCTGGCTTCTTTTTTCTTGTGGCTGTTGTAAGTGCTTCAAAATATATAACTGAATTCCTTTAAAATTGTTGTACCGAGTGGACACAATGTCTTCAACACAATATCTTTCTACCTGAAACTATAGTGGTAAGCGCATTTGGAGTCCATCAGTAAGTACCTGCAGTCGGCGTCGATGCGCCACTTCGATAAAGCGGCACGACACGAGAACCCACTCATCGTGGCCGCCGGTAACTACATTCCCGATCCTGCGGAAAGAATGGAAAGCAGTCGACGTCGCCGAAAACACGTCATCTCGGATCCTCCCGATCCACTAACGGTGCTTTTAGGTACCTCAAGCACCGGTCACCGTTCTCGTCGAACCCGTCGCTTGCGACGAAGGGCTCGACGAGTAAATTAACCCTCAGACACAGCCCACTGAGTTTCTCGCCGGATCTTCTCAGTGGGTCGCGTTTCCGATCCGGTAGTAGATTCTGCAAAGCACGTTTCTTGCTAGGGTTCGTGTTAGCAACGTCGTCAGGTTTGAGCCCCGTGAGCTCACCTACTAGTTAAGGTTACGCTGGAACTCTCAAGGCTACCAGCTTAGGTAGGAAAAAAAAAAAGAGGAATGAATTCACATACCCTGCTATCGCCGTGCCGTCTACGTATAACACAAAGCGATCAACGTAAATTGCGGCAGTCTTTTTATCAAAATACCACAATGACCACCTATCTATTAGTCTCTAAGTCTATCTAAGTATCTAAGTTTTTTATTTTTATTGCTTAGAAAGGTGGACGAGCTCACGCCCTATTTGATGTTAAGTGGTTTCCGGAGCCCATAGACAATGTAAATGCCGCCATCCACCTTGAAATATGAGTTCTAAAGTCTCAGTATAGTTACAACAGCTGCCCCACCCTTCAAGCCGAAAGGCATTACTGCTTCAGGGCAGAAATAGGCAGGGCGGTGGTACTACCAGTGCGAACTCACAAGACCTCCTACCACCAGTAAACGGAATCAATTTTTCTATTTATCTAAGCATGATAGTACATAAATATTTACAAAAATACATAATAGATTCAAAAATAATATCTAACTAATAAATTAAAAATAAAAGCGTACACGTTGAATTTCCTTACAGCAAACCATTAGTAGTTCTCTTTTTTTTCTATTGCTTAGATGGGTGGTCGAGCTCACAGCCCACCTGGTGTTAAGTGGATACTGGAGCCCATAGACATCCACAACGTAAATGCGCCACCCACCTTGAGATATAGGTTCTAAGGTCTCAAGTATAGTTACAACGGCTGCCCCGCCCTTCAAGCCGAAAGGCATTACTGCTTCACGGCAGAAATAGACATATTCTCTGGCTGTATTGGAATAATGTGTCGCCATCTTTTTGGTTTTCACAAATACAAACTAAATATATCGTTTACAGTTGGGTAACGGTGTACATAGCAGGAATGAACCCGCTAGTTGGACCTCAGCTACGGAACACCACTCTAGCTTGGATGGCTCACACTTGGGTATAGTATGTCCTACTAAGTTTTTTTTTTATTGCCCTTGTAGGCAGACGAGCATACGGCCCTCCTGATGGTGAGTGGTTACCGTCGCCCATGGACTTCAGCAATGCCAGGGGCAGAGCCAAGCCACTGCCTACCGTTTAATACTCTCCACAAGCCTCGTTTGAAGAAGGACATGTCATAGCGCTCGGGGAACACCGTGGAGGGGAGCTCATTCCATAGCCGGATGGTACGTGGCAAAAAAGACTACTGGAAACGCACTGTGGATGACCGCAGTGGCTCCAGGTAGTATGGATGAACTCTATTCCGGTGGCGGGCGGTGCGATGGTAAAAACGAGATGCCGGTATCATCTCGAAGAATTCCTCAGAGCACTATTCCTGAGAGCACTCAGAGATCCTAAGTGTAGTTGTTGCAACCGCCCTTAACCCCTATTTATCTTCTTCTTAGTCGAATACTTCATTGCTGAAGGTCGTGTCCTTGAAAGCCCTTCGTGGCTCTTTGTACCCTCAGCTTCCATTTGCTTCGGTTTTCGGCTTCTCTCAGGGCGTTGGTAACAGAGAGTCCAGTGAGCGCAGTTATCTGATCCGACCAACGGTGTGGTGGCCGGCCGGCGGGTCTTTTCCCTTCTACCTTACCTACCCCTATTTAAACGGGCTATAAAAATTGCATCTTGTTGGCTATTTTTAAACGGTTTTATTTAGCTCGACCCGTACGGAATTTGTTTTTTATTTATTTGGGTCAAAATTAGAAATTGAAATTTAAGCACCTTCCCGTTGTCAGATTGATCTGAAATTTGGTACACACATGTAATTTAGATGACAATATAATATAATAAAATCAATAACATTATAAATCTAAGATGGCCGCCGATACAAAATGGCGGATTACATATTTTACTTTAACCCCCTTAATATGGGTATCAAATGAAAGGGCTACACTAGTAAAACACGATGATTATGTCAAAATTTAAAATTCAAGATGGACGCCGTTCCGATATGGCGGACTAGGTACATATTTTTCCACAACCACCACAATATGGGTATCAAATAATAGGACTACACTAGCAGAATACTGTCATTATGTCAAAATTTCAAACTCAAGATGGACGCTGTTACAAAATGGCGTATTAGGTGGGGGCATGATTAGTCGTGTCGAGAACAGATTGAACAGATTGCGTCCAAGATTGTGTGACGTTAGAGAGGCAGATAAAAAAAATTAGGTAATTAGATACCTCGTTAGTAAGCGGTAGCTATACCACCCAAGTTAAATGGATGAGGGAGCGATGCGCGCAGATAACCGGACGGGACTTCGTGCAGTTCGTGCACACGCACATCAACGCCCTCCCATCCCGCATTCGCGGATCAAGAGGGCGTAGAGGTGGGAGTGAGTCGGCGTTGACCTGCCGTGCTGGTTGCAGGGTCAGGGAGACGACGGCTCACATCCTACAGCAGTGTCACAGAACACACGGCGGCCGGATTCTACGACATAACAAGATTTCTCTTTCGTGGCGAAAGCTATGGAAGAGAACAAGTGGACGGTTGAGCTGGAGCCTAGGCTACGAGCATCGGTGGGTCTCCGTAAGCCGGATATTATCGCCTCCAGGGATGGTGTCGGAATGATCGTGGACGTGCAGGTCGTCTCGGGCCAGCGGTCGCTTGATGAGCTCCACCGTGAGAAACGTAATAAATACGGGAATCACGAGGAGCTGGTTGAGTTGGTCGCAGGTAGACTAGGACTTCCGAAAGCTGAGTGCGTGCGAGCCACTTCGTGCACGATATCTTGGAGGGGAGTATGGAGCCTGGCTTCTTTTAACGAGTTGAGGACCATAATCGGGCTTCGGGAACCGACACTGCAGACTGTTACAATCTTAGTGTTGAGAGGATCGCATATGAACTGGACCAGGTTCAATCAGATGACGTCCGTCATGGGGGGCGGCGTTGGTTGAGCTTCGCACAGTAGTCCAGCGGAGAGGGTGTAGATCAGGCCCGTCTGTTTCTCCCCCGGAGCCCGCTCCCTGGGCTTCCCTTATTATTTAACATCAGAAACAGACATTAAACATCTACTGATCCAATTTCGCCGGCGTACGGCCACGATCGGGAGGGTGGGAATCTCGGGGGTCTTCCGATCCAATCCATTATGATTACGACCACAGTCACTAAAGACGATGGCATGATGATCCGGCGATGAAAATAATAGGTTAAAACGTGCCGAGGACTGTATGGCATTAGGGTGGATAAAAATGTAATGTCGTAACCGCTTCCCCCTCAAGATTGGGCGCATCTTGTTGTATATTAAGCCTTGCCCCTTTACTGGACCTCTGGGGGGTCGACCGTCAAAATGCCCCTTAATCGTGGGAACAACATGGTAACAATAAATAAAAAAGCAAACAAAAATAAAAACGAAACTGCTACACAACGAAAAAGAACGAAGAGAACAAGAAACGAAGAGAACGGTTAGCAACAGAAACACCTGAGCAACATGATACCAGGTTAATGGCACAACGTGAGAGACAAAGGCAGCTGGTAGAGTCAGAAACACCTGAGCGTCATGAGTGCAGGCTAGCATCACAACGTGACAGACGAAGAGAGCTAATAGCATCAGAAACACCCGAGCGTCATGAGTCCAGGCTAGCATCACAACGTGGCAGACAAAGAGAGTTGTTAGCATCAGAAACATCTGAGCGTCATGAGTCTAGGCTAGCATCACAACGTGACAGACGAAGAGAGCTAATAGCGTCAGAAACACTTGAGCGTCATGACTCCAGGCTAAGATTACAACGTAACAGACAAAGAGAGCTATTAGCGTCAGAAACATCTGAGCAACACGAGGCCAGGCTAACAGGACGGCGTGAGAGACGAAAGGAGTTAGAAGCTTCAGAAACACCTGAGCAACGCCACGACAGGTGAAATAACCAACGTGAGCGTGCACAGCAACGCAGAGCTGAAAATCATGTACAAGCGTTTGAAAATGCTATTAACACATCGTGTATACACGTTTGTGACATTTGCACGAAGCATTGTTATCCTAACCAAATTCATACTGTACGTTACAACACAGCTGCATTAGGATATCTACCTGCAGAACTGTCTTCAAAAACAACATTACTTTTATGTTTGCGCTGCCAAACACATGTGACCAGTAATAAAACAATAACACAATCAAAGGCGTATTGGAATAATCTGGATCCAGGTTCAATACCAGATGAGATTCAAACGCTGACGCAAGCAGAGCAGCGCTTGCTGTGTAAAATCATCCCGTTTGTTAAAATCGTAAAATTTACTGGGCTATACGGGCAGTACGGTTTCCGCGGACAAGCAGTGTTGTTGCCCAAGATATCTTTGAGGTCAGTGAAAGATTACCTAATATGCTTCCAAGATCTTCCAGCCAGGTGGGTATCGTTGTAGTTACAGAACGTTTGGAGAATTTGAACATCACAAGAGAATTCACAATATCTCGCGAAAAAGTCTACAGCGCTTTAAGATGGTTAACTAGAAATAATCCGCTTTATAGAGATGTACGCATTGACGAAAATGTCCAGATTAGTGAACAAGAATTAATACGACTTAGTGTGCCAGATATACCTGAAAACGGTGAACCTGAAAGAATTGAAATTCCAAATGTATTCATTAGTATTAATGACGTTGCTAGAATTATTCGGGCTTCATGGCATCAAGGTGACCACAGCGTTTTCACTTCGGGATTTGCCGGCGTGCAATGTAACGGCATGCACGTTATTTACCCTAAAGCCATACAGTTTCCAGCAAAATTCAATTATGGTACGGCTGAAAGAAGGACGTTGCCCTTAGTTTTGTCATGGGCATTCACCGTCCATAAAATTCAGGGCAGCACCGTCGACCATGCAGTAGTATATTTGGGCTCAAAATTGTTTGAGGAAGGACAAGCATACGTGGCTCTAAGTCGAGTCAAGTCTCTGGAAGGGCTATGAATTGAGGAATTAGATTGTACTAAATTATCAGGTAAGAAACCATGTAATAATGATGCACTGAATGAATTAAATAGAATGAGGAATATTTGGTAGACAATTTCACTAAATACTAAAAACAAGAAAATAAAAATCGGTAAAAAAACTTTTAAGTTAAACGGTTTTATGTGCACTGAAAACTACAAAATAAATAAATAGTTACTTACCTATCAACCTACGTAAGTGATCTCGGTCATTAATATCTCTGATGGTAGTGGTTGTTATAACATGAACCATGTCAGCGGCCGAAAGGCAGTTCATGAAAGAACACTAACACCAGGGTTTGCTTGGTAGGTAAACTAAGCAGCCCACACTATAACAAGTAGGTATTTAGACCTTCTAGTTCAGAAATATTTTAGTACTAGGCAGAATAGCTTTTAGGCATATTAGAATAAAATAAAAACGTGGGGCCCCTCTGAAATCATACCTATGGCAGAGCATATCTTATACTTTGGTAGATAATTAATTATACTTAATAATTACATTTAACGGCTCACATCCTACAGCAGTGTCACAGAACACACGGCGGCCGGATTCTACGACATAACAAGATTTCTCTTTCGTGGCGAAAGCTATGGAAGAGAACAAGTGGACGGTTGAGCTGGAGCCTAGGCTACGAGCATCGGTGGGTCTCCGTAAGCCGGATATTATCGCCTCCAGGGATGGTGTCGGAATGATCGTGGACGTGCAGGTCGTCTCGGGCCAGCGGTCGCTTGATGAGCTCCACCGTGAGAAACGTAATAAATACGGGAATCACGGGGAGCTGGTTGAGTTGGTCGCAGGTAGACTAGGACTTCCGAAAGCTGAGTGCGTGCGAGCCACTTCGTGCACGATATCTTGGAGGGGAGTATGGAGCCTGGCTTCTTTTAACGAGTTGAGGACCATAATCGGGCTTCGGGAACCGACACTGCAGACTGTTACAATCTTAGTGTTGAGAGGATCGCATATGAACTGGACCAGGTTCAATCAGATGACGTCCGTCATGGGGGGCGGCGTTGGTTGAGCTTCGCACAGTAGTCCAGCGGAGAGGGTGTAGATCAGGCCCGTCTGTTTCTCCCCCGGAGCCCGCTCCCTGGGCTTCCCTTATTATTTAACATCAGAAACAGACATTAAACATCTACTGATCCAATTTCGCCGGCGTACGGCCACGATCGGGAGGGTGGGAATCTCGGGGGTCTTCCGATCCAATCCATTATGATTACGACCACAGTCACTAAAGACGATGGCATGATGATCCGGCGATGAAAATAATAGGTTAAAACGTGCCGAGGACTGTATGGCATTAGGGTGGATAAAAATGTAATGTCGTAACCGCTTCCCCCTCAAGATTGGGCGCATCTTGTTGTATATTAAGCCTTGCCCCTTTACTGGACCTCTGGGGGGTCGACCGTCAAAATGCCCCTTAATCGTGGGAACAACATGGTAACAATAAATAAAAAAGCAAACAAAAATAAAAACGAAACTGCTACACAACGAAAAAGAACGAAGAGAACAAGAAACGAAGAGAACGGTTAGCAACAGAAACACCTGAGCAACATGATACCAGGTTAATGGCACAACGTGAGAGACAAAGGCAGCTGGTAGAGTCAGAAACACCTGAGCGTCATGAGTGCAGGCTAGCATCACAACGTGACAGACGAAGAGAGCTAATAGCATCAGAAACACCCGAGCGTCATGAGTCCAGGCTAGCATCACAACGTGGCAGACAAAGAGAGTTGTTAGCATCAGAAACATCTGAGCGTCATGAGTCTAGGCTAGCATCACAACGTGACAGACGAAGAGAGCTAATAGCGTCAGAAACACTTGAGCGTCATGACTCCAGGCTAAGATTACAACGTAACAGACAAAGAGAGCTATTAGCGTCAGAAACATCTGAGCAACACGAGGCCAGGCTAACAGGACGGCGTGAGAGACGAAAGGAGTTAGAAGCTTCAGAAACACCTGAGCAACGCCACGACAGGTGAAATAACCAACGTGAGCGTGCACAGCAACGCAGAGCTGAAAATCATGTACAAGCGTTTGAAAATGCTATTAACACATCGTGTATACACGTTTGTGACATTTGCACGAAGCATTGTTATCCTAACCAAATTCATACTGTACGTTACAACACAGCTGCATTAGGATATCTACCTGCAGAACTGTCTTCAAAAACAACATTACTTTTATGTTTGCGCTGCCAAACACATGTGACCAGTAATAAAACAATAACACAATCAAAGGCGTATTGGAATAATCTGGATCCAGGTTCAATACCAGATGAGATTCAAACGCTGACGCAAGCAGAGCAGCGCTTGCTGTGTAAAATCATCCCGTTTGTTAAAATCGTAAAATTTACTGGGCTATACGGGCAGTACGGTTTCCGCGGACAAGCAGTGTTGTTGCCCAAGATATCTTTGAGGTCAGTGAAAGATTACCTAATATGCTTCCAAGATCTTCCAGCCAGGTGGGTATCGTTGTAGTTACAGAACGTTTGGAGAATTTGAACATCACAAGAGAATTCACAATATCTCGCGAAAAAGTCTACAGCGCTTTAAGATGGTTAACTAGAAATAATCCGCTTTATAGAGATGTACGCATTGACGAAAATGTCCAGATTAGTGAACAAGAATTAATACGACTTAGTGTGCCAGATATACCTGAAAACGGTGAACCTGAAAGAATTGAAATTCCAAATGTATTCATTAGTATTAATGACGTTGCTAGAATTATTCGGGCTTCATGGCATCAAGGTGACCACAGCGTTTTCACTTCGGGATTTGCCGGCGTGCAATGTAACGGCATGCACGTTATTTACCCTAAAGCCATACAGTTTCCAGCAAAATTCAATTATGGTACGGCTGAAAGAAGGACGTTGCCCTTAGTTTTGTCATGGGCATTCACCGTCCATAAAATTCAGGGCAGCACCGTCGACCATGCAGTAGTATATTTGGGCTCAAAATTGTTTGAGGAAGGACAAGCATACGTGGCTCTAAGTCGAGTCAAGTCTCTGGAAGGGCTATGAATTGAGGAATTAGATTGTACTAAATTATCAGGTAAGAAACCATGTAATAATGATGCACTGAATGAATTAAATAGAATGAGGAATATTTGGTAGACAATTTCACTAAATACTAAAAACAAGAAAATAAAAATCGGTAAAAAAACTTTTAAGTTAAACGGTTTTATGTGCACTGAAAACTACAAAATAAATAAATAGTTACTTACCTATCAACCTACGTAAGTGATCTCGGTCATTAATATCTCTGATGGTAGTGGTTGTTATAACATGAACCATGTCAGCGGCCGAAAGGCAGTTCATGAAAGAACACTAACACCAGGGTTTGCTTGGTAGGTAAACTAAGCAGCCCACACTATAACAAGTAGGTATTTAGATCTTCTAGTTCAGAAATATTTTAGTACTAGGCAGAATAGCTTTTAGGCATATTAGACTAAAATAAAAACGTGGGGCCCCTCTGAAATCATACCTATGGCAGAGCACATCTTATACTTTGGTAGATCATGAGCTCGGCGTTCGCTGGTGAAGCCGCCACGGCTGGTTATTGATGGTCAAAACCTCCATTTAAGATTATAGTAAGTCGATTCAGCGGACCCTGGACTCCGGAGCTATGAGGTTTCGGATGCGACCGGGATAAGCCGCTAGGATGATGATGATAACGATTATAATAAGTCGATAAAATCCACACTTAGTATAGTATAGTAGAAAGTAATACAGAAATAATAATGGGCCCCACGTTTTTATTTTAGTCTAATATGCCTAAAAGCTATTCTGCCTAGTACTAAAATATTTCTGAACTAGAAGATCTAAATACCTACTTGTTATAGTGTGGGCTGCTTAGTTTACCTACCAAGCAAACCCTGGTGTTAGTGTTCTTTCATGAACTGCCTTTCGGCCGCTGACATGGTTCATGTTATAACAACCACTACCATCAGAGATATTAATGACCGAGATCACTTACGTAGGTTGATAGGTAAGTAACTATTTATTTATTTTGTAGTTTTCAGTGCACATAAAACCGTTTAACTTAAAAGTTTTTTTACCGATTTTTATTCTTGACCAATATAGCTCAGTATATTTGCAGCTTTACCCTTGCTCCAATTTTATTTTGCAATAAATTGCCGAGTGTAGCCCTTCAAGATTCGACAACTGGATTGCTGAGGAGTTTTGCTCGTACACTCTTGGAATATTGCGGCTAGATCTCGCAGGACAAAATGGTGGATACCGAAGATGTTGCTTGTGCGATGAGACAGTAACGGCAGCTACAGGTCGGACCTATACATCAGAGGAAAGACGATACACGGCAATATTGCAGTGAAGTCAAAGCGAGATAAATCATTTGCAATGTATCCGGCTAGACAATAAATAGTTGCAACTATAATGAAATATATTGACAATATCGCCGGGCTATAAAGTCAATATTGCAGTAATTGTTGCACAGATATATAATAAGTAACTTGACGGCTATAATATTGTAGCAAGAAATTGTCAAAAAACTAGCCAGCTTACGAGTACCTTTAGTTGCGTGAGTGACCAATCTGTATACGCGTCATTGTAGACTATATGTAGCTAATGTAGCTACTGACCCCTCCGTCGGGTACACACACACTAACGAAAATGTTTATTTACGGTTACAACTACAAGTAAAGGCCACGAGCGCTCGTACTTTGCAACTTGATTATCACTAGTGGTCCCACAGTAGTCGAAATTCGACTTTATTTAATTGAAATTATAAGTTTGTACATTATTGCGGTTCTATTGTCAAAGATTATTAAATATATAATCACAGATTTCGCTCAAACAGCACTATAGACAAATAATATTAAAAACAAACAATATTAATATAATCTCAATTTGACCACAGACAAAAAAATTACACAATATAAACAATAATAAAAGTTTGACAACAAATTAAGTATATTTGCGTGTGTGTGCGTGTGTGTGTGTGTGTGTATGTTTGTGTGTCAACACATGGTAGTGTGTACAATGTTTTTTTTATTGAATTAGTGTATTTTTAAGCATAATTTTAAAAAAAATGTATTCTGCTCTCCTTCTCTATATTCTCTATAAGTATGGGAAATTTCATTCGTCTCCGACGGCGCAATTTCCCTAAAAAGGGGTGCAAAGTTTTTGTTTCACTTATTAATATATTATCGTAACGCGAATTTTATAAGAATGTATGTTTGCTACACATTCACGTGAAAACCCCTGAATGGATTTTGATGAAACTTTGCATTAATATAGCTCACACATCAGAATAACACATAGGTTATAATTTATAAAGAATTAGTGTGAATTACCAAAATATAACGATAAGTGTCAAGTAAGTAGGAAAAAATCTGCCATCTGCGAGCTATTCTGGCGTGAGCGTCAAAAACCATTGCAGTTACACATATATGAAATATGTAAAGTTTATCTTATCTTAAATACCCCTACAAAAAAACTTACGACAGCATATATCTATCTTTTATGTGTAAGCATTATCCCCAAAATAGTGAAGAGGAAAGATTAGACATTTTGTTATGTTATTTTTTTGTGTTCGGTGCTGTCAGTACCAGATTTGTATAAAAGAAAATTCTATAAGATCAATAATAAATTACAGTCCCCGAAGGGCGCGTCGCTAGTACAATGTACATATATTTATAGCTGTAAATGGGCTGATAAAAGAACTTAAACACGTCATATATCTCCAACTTATATTTCCCAATGACCAACATAATAACTACTAAGGTAAACCGCGTCTTCTGACCCTACGGGTAGGTACCCACATTACGTTCATTTTTGTTTATAAGCAGTGAGACAGCCGAGCCGAGCAGCAGAGAAAAATATTATAAAACTAGCTGACCCGGCAGACTTCGTAGTGCCTGAATCGATAAATAAAAGACATATCAAGGGGACACATCAAAGGAAAAACAAAATTGTTTGTTTTTATATAATTCCGAGCTTTTTTTATTTTTTCTCACCTATAAACCTTCTCTGGACTTCCACGAATAATTCAAGACCAAAATTAGCCAAATCGGTCCAGCCGTTCTCGAGTTTTAGCGAGACTAACGAACAGCAATTCATTTTTATATATAGAGATTAAGACTTATGCCCGTATCTTTAGACGTTTCGTAAAATAGTCCTCCACTCTTAACTCATCCGATGATGCTCAAGAATTCCCTCCAAACTTACTCGAGTTTGGTATTTTTAGTCGACCATTACAATATTCCTCAACTGTCCTCGAGTGAGGTAATAATGATGAAAATTTGATCAAGCTAGCATCAAACCCATAGAGTTCTGTAGTCTATGGTCATTGTTTAATGTCAAAGTCAAGCTGCCGCTGTCTGTTTGACACTAGATGAACTTGTTTGATGTTTTGGTTGCTGAGTTATTCGTAAATATGTGTGCGTGCGGTAAATCTGAAAGTGTATTATTTATTTTCTAACCTATCATTATTTTAGATTTCGGATCCGGCTTTGTATTTTTATTCGCCGCTTTTATGTGATTTTGGTTGCATCGTGTTGTTGAAGTGCTTTTCCACAACCACCAGTTTATTATTATATAAATAAAACTTATAATCGCATTGACTTTATTTATCAGTAAGCAAAATATGTCTCTTATGTAGGTAAATAAAATAAAGAGTTTCAAATGCCTAACCTCGAACTATTTACTTTATTAATAAATATTATCAAACTTAAATTATCAAAATACGCGGGAATCATGCACAGATCCAGGCCATTGCACAACAATATCATATAATATTTCCATTTGCGGTCCACATACTATTTGGACATCGATAGAAAACCAGCCTTGAGGAACGTTCAAGGTACGTCGCGACGTACCTTAACTTGACAGTTCGGTCACTTCACTCCGGTTAGGAAATTTTTCCAAGGACGTTTGAGTGGAGTTTATTTTTACGACTAAGCATACCGAAACGCGCGTTGGAGGTTGAGTCGAGTCGAGTTACGCTCGTGTGAACGGCTAAAGATACGGGTGTTAGACCTTATATCTCAAGGTTTGTTTTCGTGTAGGTACGTTTATGAACTGCACAATAAACATCAGATTAGACGTCAACCAATTCATGCAATAACACAGTTTTATTTGGCTAAACTTGGCACCGGGCTTATTAAAAATAACGTTTGTGATTAAAAGATAACATAAAATGCGCTTATAGCAAATTAAATTAAAAATACACGTCTTCCGTTTTCCGAATTACACTACGTTTGTCTACCGTTGCGACTTGCATGGGGTAAATTCAAATTCAAATTCAAAATCATTTATTTCAACTTAGATGTCAGTATGACACACTTGTTGAATGTCAAAATACAAATAACAATGTTAACTCTACCACCGGTTCCAAAAAAAGCCACAGTCCTGAGAAGAACCGGCGAAACAAACTCAGCGGGCTTTTTTTTTGTTTTTTCTCAAATATTTTCTTTTTTTTAAATAAATAAAAATATTTAGAATAAAGGAAAAAACAAGCCAAAAAATACAATTAAAAATAATAATAACAATAATGAAAAATAAAAAGACCAGGAGCGAGCGCCTCATTCTCACGTAGTGCCATCTAGTAAATAATCCTTAACTTTATAATATGGCTTGTTGCACAAACGTTCCTTGACAGTTTTCTTAAATCTATGAACAGGTAGTAATTGAACGTTTAGTGGGATCTTGTTGAAAAGTTGTACACCCAGTTGTAAATACCCTCATTCCTCCTCTAGCTTAAAAAAAACTATATGTCAAACATTCATTCGCCGTCTCTCTTACCTTCTAACACGACATCTCCTATCTCACTCACTCAGTCGTGCTCCATATTTGTCATTCACCTGACATTCTGTTCCTATATGTTATATATATCTATGTTCCAAATTGTATTGTACACATATTGTTTCAGGGTGAATCCGCCCTTGTCACTAAAACCAGCGGCGATACTAGCAGTAGTGATGATACTGGCTCAGACGGCTAGTAATATTGGTATTAGAGAAGATCAAGAAAAATAAGAAGGATTTGTACTTTTTATTATG
The DNA here is from genome assembly GCF_030267445.1 of Bombyx mandarina. NCBI lineage: Eukaryota > Metazoa > Arthropoda > Insecta > Lepidoptera > Bombycidae > Bombyx > Bombyx mandarina. The sequence goes on from NC_143223.1 coordinate 4,158,968, forward strand.
ATTACTATGTGATTCAATAAATACTATAAATTTTTTTGTTACCTTGTCTGCCAACCCTATGCCTAACTAACTTAGCCTTTGATATTCCAAACTTGAATGTATGCAACATATTTTTGTGTACAAGAAAATTATTCGGATCTTTCTAGAATACAGATAAGGCTCCAATTTCGTATTAATTACCGTTTAGTTAAAATCCACATGAAATCATTTTTTCGTTTATGTAAAAGTACGTTGTTTTATAAAACAAAACTTTTTTAGTTTTTAAGCTATTGCGTAGCTTTTATCGCGGGCTTTGAGCGCGGCGACCTAATCAAGAAATTCTGTAACGAAAATAAAACCTAACAGCCCCCACTCCGCCTGCCGTGTAGCTCGTGTTCAACATATACACGCGTTGGGCTTGTGTAGTGCTTGTGAATAACCGCGCGGCGTGACGTCGCACTGCATGCGCATCATGGAAAGTCTGCCCATCTTTCTCTCGCGCGGTCAAACTTATGAGTGTGAGGGGACAGTTAATGTTTTGCTTGTGTTAATGTTTATAATTAATATAGCGTGGTCTTATTTTGTATTGTTTTAATAATAAATTATTATTGTCTAATTATAATTGCATAACTTGATAAGAAATGTTATGCAATAGCTTTACCGCGGCAGTCCCCGAGTTCCACACGTGTTTTTTATTTAAATTACATTCTATATTTGCCTGAAAATTAAAAAGTTTAGTTAGATTCCTACCAAATGATTAATGGCAGTTTCTATTCGAGATATACAAATAAATGGTCGGGCGATAAGCCACACACGGTAATCTAGTTCTAAACTAGTATTCCCAGTGCTATGGGAACCTGACATACATACAACCAGACACACATAAGTATTTACATACATAGAAACACGCGCGCAGTAAAAAAAAGCCTGGAATAAACCTGTTCGTCACACTGTTTTCCCTGAGTGAGAACCGAACCCACGATCCTCGGACCAGCAGTCAGGGACGCTAGCTACCACACCACCGTTACAGTCGGGTACGTTTTCGTTTATTAGAAATTACATTTAAATTATTATTATTATTTGTTCAAACGGGCGAACGAACGAACAACAATAAACTAAATGCCGCCTTGAAATATAAGTTCCGAGTCTATAAGTCTGAGTTATATAGTACAACGGCTCCGCGGCAGAAGTAGGCAAGTTGAATTTCTAAGATCTCATTTCTATGTCCGATGTTCTATTGAAACCGAAGAAATCGTAGCCCAAACCGAATTGGAAATGAATTCCCGTAAGAAAACGATAAACGCGTCCTCAAACATGCACCAATAAACGAGAATGCAATCAGAAAAGCTGACACATCACGAATCGTAATAGCGAACGCCCCCCAAAACAAATCCGGCTATATCGCGAAAGATCAAAATAACATTTGTACCGAAATCATTTATCAGAGCTGATTCTCTTTCCATTTGGCGTCCCCCGGCTCACACCACCGCTACAACGCCCAATGATCGTAAACTATATTATTTATTAAGTAAGAAAGCGGAAAATAAATTTAATATTTGTGTTTAAAAAAACCCGTTGATTGTTTGAATAGTTGTATGTCTTAAGACATAATTAAATTAAAACTACTATTAGCGCACATAGCAATTGAAACATAATTTAAACATGAATGAAACAAAAAGAATAAATGTAGGTTTAAATAAGTCTGAATTTCATATTTAAGACGGCAAATCTCAATCAATGCATCAAACTACGATCTTCTGATTCACTATATACTATTTTATACTACCCTTACTGAGGGTGCTCATACACTGAATAAGCCAGCAACGATGTAAATATTCAACGGCGTAAAAGTAAAAAAGTGGCAGCAAAAAAGAAATAGAAAAGTCGTATTTTTTGTACCTTCATGGTGGATGAAGCAATTTGGAAACAAGTGAAAAACGTTATCATTCGTGTCATTTTTTTAAGTATTTTAAGTAACAGGTATCGGCTTAAGTATCGGTATTAAGTATCGGCTAACTTTAGAAAATAAAGTGTGGTGTAAAATTAAAATCGCTATCGCTTATGTCCTGTGCGCTCGTTCTTATAGCTAACGCGCACCAAGCTAATGTGTTTCAGGGGAATAACATCTTTGTGGGGTGTTCGTCATTAATACCTGTACGCAACGATTGCCAGATTAAAATTTAATATTCGTATTAACTTCACTGTCATTCTACTAAAGGCTTATGAATATTAAGATTGGATTAGGTAGTTAAAATTTAATCGTGTTAGCGAAAAAAGTAGACATCTAATATGTATTAAAAATAGAGTTCGTTTAAACTCTTATTCATTTGTTACAGTTAGTTTTCACCGATTTTCTCACGAATACCTAGAAGAATTGTAGATTGTACGTGATTTTTTCAGGTGCTGCCTTTTTAATACGCTTTTATTAGCTTCAGACGTATGTATGTTTGTAACGGAATCTTTGAACATAATTTTGACTCCCTTCAAAACGTCGGATTAACGACGCTTTTTTACAATAAAATAATTTTTTCTTACACTATTTTTAATTCAAATTTATTAAAATTTACTTTCTATTTTTTAGTTGGATTTTCTATAGCAGCGTATTTTGTTAGGTTTTTTAAACTATTATTTATTTTTCCTATCCTTCTTCAGATAAGAGGCACACAACAGAAGTCACTGCATAATCGTGCTTCTGCAAAAATTATATTTAAGCAAATACAGATACCGATAGCAGAATCCCTTTGCTCAATCGCTTCATGTACATGGAAAAAGTTCGCGTGAACCTTAAATAGTTACATTTGATAAAAAGGTTTGATATTTGATTGTGTCGTCCACCTCGTTTTTGCCACAGATTCGCGCCATATTGAACGTCACCCCATCTAAATGATAATTCGAGGGCCCTCTTCACAATAAAAATTATTGCGGCCAGTTTATTTTATTACACTTGGTATTGTGTTAAAAATATACAAATAAAACGATGCTGTTCAGTTAATAATTTTATCTGTATTTTATCTCTTATACAGTTGTAATACGGATCATTGTATCTTGAACACAGAGAATTATAGGCTGTGAAACGATAGTTTTTGAACATAGTGTTGAATTGTTTTGCTGAACAAATATCGATATATCGATTCTTTTGTGGGAATATGCTCCCCATTGTCTATGTTTGAAACTATCTCTAACTATCTAACTTACTCTAATAAGTGTCTGATGTCTATATGTGTGCTAGTTTATTATATGACCCATCATGACGTGTTGTACAAATAGTTTCATCAGCTGAGAGTATTCATATCTTTGGAGTTAAAATGTCGAGTGCGATCCAGTTTTAATGTCGCTAAAAGTAAAACACTCAAATAGAATTCATAAATATTGAGGTTTCTCAATAGAACGAGGAAGTACTATTTAAAACCGGCTTAGATTGTGTTATAAACCGGACCTCCGCATACCAACAATTTTCAGAAAAGATCTTCCAAGTCGTCGGCGACCCACTCTGTCTGGCAAACCGTTCGATAGGCTGTGTATACGCTTTGCACACTCCTATGCTCCAAGGAGAATGATCTAGAAGAACTTCCAGTGCCGGTTTTCCTTCAAAGCTAAAACATAACCTTCAAACTAGTTTTAAGGAAAGTACGCTAAAGAATGCCCTAGCATTCGTCCATTGGCGCATTGATCGTAATTGCGTATCTTCTTCTTCAAGACCTACTTTCTACCTATATTTAAAAACGTTACTTTATTGGGGTAGTTATAATTATTATGTGGAGCAAATATAATAATGTGTTTCGTTTATTTTGACTTTTTAATTAAATAAATTATTGAATTGAATTGAATTGAATCTCTACATTATATTGATAAAACAAATTCATCCTGCCGTGGGCGCAGAGCATGGTTTAAAACGCCTCTCGTTAATAAACTTCTTGCCTACCCTTCTTTATCCCTATCTTCTTTAGATCAACAATACAATCAAGTATCTTGGGCCATCAGATGTTAACAATAGTCCAGAATGAACGATTCCTATCACGTTTAATGACAATCGCTAGAGTTTACATGTGTGACATAAGAATGAAAGTTGTTGTCATTAAAATGTTTTTTTTTATATTTATCGATAAACTCACCGCCCTATACAGAAGCTGATGTACTACAAGGTATTGAACAAAATAGATAGAGATTTCGCGCCTCTTACCCTTTGACCAATACAGCCACAATTTCATCCTATTTACATTTCGAGAGGGAGCCTCCGCTGTAAATATTTCCTTTCAGTTTATGGTAAAAAGGTTTTTATTACCGTGACCCTTTGATCAGTAAAAAATAAACGTTACTTTTGTTTTTCGTATCCTTTTGCCTTTTTTTTGTTTTAATAAAGTATAGAGCATTTTATGACGCAAATGTTTTATAGTGTTTTCTTCGGTTTTTGCGAGCCGTTAATATAATTAAAAGAGCTTTTACGCTTTAAGCTCAGGTTTTTTATTGTCATTATAGTATTTCCGACGCTTCGAATAGTTTACGGCTTTCGTAGCTTACGACCTCGACTACGCTATTTCAAACCGTAAAAGTAGTTTAATTACAATGTTATATTTTAATCGAGTGAGTTATTATTCGCGTCCCATTGAAATTGTATTGGGCTCACACCAGTAAGTAGGTACATAATCATCAAATTAGAAAATTTGCGATAAAACAATTTATAGCAACATTTAATAGTCCCAGAAGCTGATAACCCACCATGTCATGCGGTAACCGAAACCCAGAAATAATTGTGCATTGTATATTTTAACTAATAATTTATAAAATAACTGGTAATAGTATTAAGAAATATTTTTATCGATCTTAATAAATTTCCACAGTAATCAACCACAAGACAAAGCTACCAACCCCAAAGCCACATATCTCCCTTTTAAATCGCAATCAACGCCGCCATGTTTGACGCCATTGTGAATCAAATTCCCGCCTTTTTGCATTTTTCCATTCGTTAGGCACAGATGTCAGATCTCGTAAGTGATAAGTTCTTTATTATTCTTGATGATATTTTATCTGTATATTACAAATATATACAATAATATTGTACTATTTAACATGAAAAGTACTATTCCAGCGTAGCGGTTTTACAATTTTTTATCAATGAACAGAAAAACGTAATAAGCCTTAATTTTTCGAAAACAGTTGCCATAACTGAATTCAGTAAATAATTTAAAAATTGCATTTTTTTATATACATATACAAAGAAGATTAATACTTGGTTGAGGTCTGTGTCTAATAATAATCCAAATCTCTAAGTATAATCCAGGTTAAAGTTGTTCAGATGAACTAGAATCTAATTTATTAGACCTCAGAATGTTGACTGCTATCGGATATTACCTAAATAACTAAAGTGAAAAGCTATATTTTATAGGATAAATGAACAATTCACAATTTCACACCGCACTTAAACTGCTTAATTGTACAAATTACAAAACTTAAAATAAATAAACAAGGAAAGCGAAAAAACTTCTCGAAAGTTCGTTTGAAACTAGATTTTCCAATTTGAAACTCCTTACCGGTGAGACTGCAAACCTTCTTTTTCACTCGGGCAACGTTACCGCGATTTATTAGATAACTTTGGTGTGACCAAGTTTTGGACGGTTGAAAATTGTCAACGTTTCTTATTTGTGTTCACGGTTTGTTTGAAGACATCAGAATTATGATAGACAATAAAAATTAAAATTTATTAGACAGACTTGTAATGGAAAATGTATAGGTATTTATGTTCGTTTTTAACAAAGATTTTCTTTTTCTGTGACCAAGTTATAGTACCTAATAAGGATTATCAATACTATACTTAGTATAAAGAGTGGTTACCTAAAAGATTGCGCAATAGTATGTTTTATTTACACGTCGTTTTATTTGAGGTCGTCGTGGCCTAAAAGATAAGACGTACGGTGCATTCGTGTTGAAGCGATGCACCGGTGTTCGAATCCCGCAGGCGGGTTCCAATTTTTCTAATGAAATACTTACTTAACAAATGTTCACGATTGACTTCCACGGTGAAGGAATAAAATCGTGTAATAAAAATCAAACCCGCCAAACTATAATTTGCGTAATTACTGGTGGTGGGACCTCTTGTGAGTTCGCGCGGATAGGTACCACCACCCTGCCTATTTCTGCCGTGAAGCAGTAACGCGTTTCGGTTTGAAGGGTAGGGCAGCCGTTGTAACTATACTTGAGACCTTAGAACTTATATCTCAAGGTGGGTGGCGCATTTACGTTGTAGATGTCTATGGGCTCCAGTAACCACTTAACACCAGGTGGGTGGCCTGTGAGCTCGTCTACCCATCTGAGCAATAAAAAATAATAAAAACACGGTAATAAAATACTGTATGCTTTGTAATATATTAAAATAAGTATCTAAGCTTTTGTTTATTTCATACATCGAGAGCCCGCGGTGCGACACCTACACTACACGCCTGCCATATTCTCTAAGCACGGCGTATTCCACACGTCATCCTATTTTAATGGCTTTACGTGTAAAAGCAATGCAATGAACATTAATAAACATTCACATTGTATAATTTAATAATTTTTCAGATCGAAATCAACTTAAGATGTAACTTAAGACGGTTCACGTTAGGTATCGGCTTGGCTCTGGCCCTGGCATTGCTGAAGTCCATGGGCCACGGTAACCACTCACTCAGCTGGGCCGTAAGATCTTTAGTTAAAGATTAAATTTCAAACTTTTGCTTCTAATTTACAAATTATTCGTCCGTTTTGATTTATACAGACGGTAAACAACAGAATTCGTAAAATATTATTCCTTATTAAACACTCATAATCGCACATCAATTCAGCAATGCAAACAAATCAAGTTTTATGTAATTATTTGAGCAGCACTAGCGGCGTAATGGCGTCGCTTCCGGCTCGGCTGCCATTAGTGGCCATTTCCTTGCACCTTCCGGTCGCTTACAGAGACGCGGTGCGGCCGTATCTAATAACCGCTAAAGGCGTTAACTGCTTACACGTTACAATTTCATTTCCTTTTTGAATCTTATTATTCACGTTCTGCTTTTATTCGTGTGACTGTGTGCTTTTTGTATATTGCCTTAGTACTTTGATAGAAACACTTTCTTTTTACATTAAAATCTACAAATTCTAAATATGAAATCATATATTTATGCTCTCGTTTGCCTATAGTGCCAAATAAAAAATATAAAAAAAAATCACATAGGTCACATCTATTTATCTTGGTGACGGCACCTAGCTACGGTTCTAAGGCTAATAGCATCGGAATTAATTGGAATTTTCTTTTGAAACTTTGACAATGTATTCTTGAATAGTTTTGCATATCCGACCCAGGCGATAGGGCCAGGCAAAGCCCGAAATATGTCTTGTCGATCCTCGGATCTTAGTGGTCTTAGGCTCTCCAAGCACCAGTCCCGTCCTCGTCGAGCTCGTCGACAAGCGAACCCATAGACACAGCCCATTGAGTTTCTCGCCGGATTTTCTCAGTGGATCACGATTCTGATCCGGTGGGAAGTTCTGAAAAGCACTGCTCCTGCTAGGGCTAGTGTTAGCAAATTCTCTCACTTTGAGCCCGTGAGCTCACCTACCCGTAAAACCGGATCTGAAATACCCCCTTAAGCTACCAGCGAATAGGTAGGAAAAAAAATTACTAACAAATTATGGAATAAAACAGTCATGATTTCGAACCGTCTAAGCTTATTTCATCCGCTAATCATACCGTTCCTAAAGTGTCAACACCGAGCAAGCGAATGACACATGAGACGAACTATCTACGTAGCATCATTCATCTGCGTATCGAGGCAAAATATAAAAAGACAATGATATAACCGGCTCATTACCCACAATGTCATGTTTATGAAAAGCGATAGTTTACAAAGCTATTAACGGAGTTATCGAAGAACGCAAACGCGGCCCTGAGTGGCGGAAGCGGTTGATTGAGTGTTGCCACGTGACAACTTCAAGCAAACGCGTCGGGTATTCAAGCTTCATTCCCAATAATAATAGACGAGTATTGGATTTAAAAAAAAACAATATTTGTAGTAGTATTTCTTAAGACTGTTACGGTATTGGAATCGGTGCGGCCAAATAAAAAATTTGCGCTCCCAAATGAAACTTTTTAGTCAATATGAAAGAAACAAAACAATTATAAATTCATTTCGTCTGTGTGTGCTTCGATATATGTTATTACTTCTCTGTTTGTTATTATCAAACTAACATATTTTGTGTACGGAAACTATATGATATTTAATTTTGTTGAAAACTTTCGCCTGTTAGACTACTTAGATTTCCAGATGGTTCCAGATCGTTTTATTATAACAAACAATAATAATTAATAAGCCACCTCAAAAGTATTTCTCTAGTGTATGTATTACAAATTTTTAAACCAAAAAATTACCATTAAGGTCGGTCCGCTAATGACTTACATATCACTATACCTATATGAATATAGTCGGATAGAGCATATTCGTATCTATATTTTAGGGCGATAAAAGCATCTCTGAGTTAGGTTTCCTACTTCAGTGCTCTGAGTGAGCAAGCCCGCTCTGCAAAGTGTCAAAATCTTGAAAATTTGAATCTATACTAATATTATAAAGCTGAAGAGTTTGTTTGTTTGAACGCGCTAATCGCGCGCTACTGGTCCGATTTGAAAAATTCTTTCAGTGTTAGATAGCCCATTTATTGAGGAAAGCTATATGCTATACAACATAATGCTAAGACCAATACAAGTGGAGCACCAATAAAGAATGTTTCAAAATAAGGGTTTAAATAGCTCCTTAACATGCTATAATTAAAAAATATTTTCACTTTCTACGTAAATGAAGTGGGGGTAAAATTTAGCGCTATGCCAAAGTAACTATTCCACGCGGACGGAGCTAAAAGCTAGTAAGGTATATTCGCACCAATCTGGCCTGTTTCTGTCGCGAACCAGTCAAGATTTTCTGTTTGAGGAGTGGGGCAAGTATACTAAGATACAATTGAATATTCGACCTGAAGTTTCGTGGTGGGAATGAGACAGTTTTCACGTTGTTTGACATCTATCAGCTACTGTGACCACTCATACGAATGAACGCAAGTTTGTAAAATGCCATCTAGAAAAATTAAAAACATAATCTACATATTTGTATACAAGCGGCCCGCTCCGGCTCCGCTCGGATCTAACAAAAACTTCAATGATATTTGACGTCGTTTTATTTTTTTAAATAAAAGAACACTTATTGCGGCATAACTACAATAGTTATACATATGCTGTCATGACACTTTTTGAAAATAATAATGTGTTCTACAAAGTCGTAGTATATTATTTTATTTTATCATCAATAGTTTTCGCAGGGCACGCGATGTAAAGAATATTTCAGGTATTTTTTTACACCTTGTGTTATTGGTGTTTTAGTAAGGATCCCTCATTTTTTTCAAAAAAGATTATAGCCTATATCACTCGACAATAGTGTAGCTTCCAAACACTGAAAGAATTTTTCAAATCGGTTCAGTAGTTTCGGAGCCTATTCAATACAAACAAACAAACAAATCTTTCCTCTTTATAATATTAGTATAGATAATCTACATATTTTTGTATATTTCTTAAATATTCAATCAAACTTAAGTAAAGGTTGACTTTTTGGCGGGAACGCGAGAAGTGAAGTTGTGTGATTTGTTTTATTTTGTCTATTTAGTGTTTCTTCAGGTTTAAATGTGTAATAACGGTGGTTTATTAACTGTTTAATATCTGTGAAAGTGCACAAATGTGGGAAAATGATACAAAGCCGCTGGACGTAACTTCTGGGAGTCCTCCAAAAAGTCCACTGAAAAAATCTCAGTAAATGACCACCATTGTACTGAGATTATATTTCATTCCATATCATCTCAACTCATTTCATTTAATTTCATCCCAGTTGATTAATGTCTCAAATTAATCATCTTCATTTCACTCCATATTATCATTTTTCATAAAAATAAGAATATAAATTATTTTTTTTATTTCTTGTTTCGTAGATGGATGGACGAGCTCACAGCCCACCTGGTGTTAAGTAGTTACTGGAGCCCATAGACAACCTAAATGCGCCACCCACCTTTGAGATATAAGTTCTGAGATCTCAGTATAGTTACAACGGCTGCCCCACTCTTCAGACCGAAACGCATTACTGCTTCACGGCAGAAATAGGCACGGTGGTGGTACCTACCCGCGCGGACTCACAAGTGGTCTTACCACCAGTAAAAAGTTGCAGATGCGTGAACAGGTATAAATAAATGTTTAATACATGTAAGTTTTTATCAAACAAAATATGTTTTAAGTTTCAAAAATGTAGTACAAAATTCTGTTTACATCATGCGAATTATCGTAGAAAATAAAATAAAAGCAAAGAAGTCAGCCACAAGCGAAGCGCAATCGCCCGATGGATCGGCGCGAGACGTCCGGAATTTTAAAAGGTAACACCCGTTTTTTTTTTATATAATATATTTTTAACGGTCCCTTTCTTTAGTGGAAACTTTACGAAGCTATTTACATTGGGATTCAAAACAGCGAGAACAAACATTGCGAATGGATTTTGAATACACGTTTTTATAATGTTCGTGGACATGTGATGCGTAGAGAGAAGATGCATGTGACTAGGAGATGTGTGGAAATGGTAGTGCAAGGTAGAGGGGGAAGAGGTCGACCGAAGAAGTCATGGATGGAGTGTGTGAATAACGATATGAGAGAGAGAGGAGTGAGTGTTGAGATGACGGCTGATAGAAGAGAATGGAAGACAAAAATAAGCTGTGCCGACCCCACCTAGTGGGATAAGATGGAGAAAAAGAAGAAGAGTTTTTATAATGTTCGTAATTAAATATTTAGTTAGGTAAACAAAGGGGACGGCCCATTTCAGGCCCAAAGCGGACAATAGATTAGAGAAAAAATACTTAGTGCATTAATTTTGTCATAAATAAATATGCATTTACTTTCTTCCAAATAAGCGCCACTACAGTTTACAATAAGTAGTTTAAAAAAAGTAACTGTATTGAAAAAAACAAGAATTTTATTTTTGCGGGAAAAATATTGCCAACATCAAAACCTTTTACGTATTAAGTAAACATTTTAAGTATATAAAAAAACATATAAATAAATCATTTTAAATATTATCATTAATCAATCGATTTTAATCGATTTTAAGCACATAAAATAACATCAAAGACATACCCATTGGACTTTAACTTGTTACTATACTTGAGACCTTAGAACTTATATCTCAAGGTGGGTGGCGCATTTACGTTGTAGATGTTTGTGGGCTCCAGTAACCAGTTAACACCAGGGTGGCTGTGAGATCGTCCACCCATCTAAGCAATAAAAAAAAACTTAACTTGTATTGTTATTTAAATATGTACAACTAAAACAAAAACATAAAAAATAAAATATAATGTGTACTCGTAAAAAAAAGATTAAGAAATAAATCCAATATCGGTTATTTAAAAAAATTATCGATATATGAATTTCATGTAATTATTTTTCTTTATACTGACAACACTGATTTTAATCTGACTGACTGAGGACTTTTTGGCGGGAACGCGAGGAGTGAAGTTGTGTGATTTGTTTTATTTTGTCTATTTAGTGTTTCTTCGGGTTTAAATGTGTAATAATGGTGGTTTATTAACCGTTTAATATCTGTGAAAGTGCACAAATGTGGGAAAATGAAACAAAGCCGCTGGACGTAACTTCTCGGGATCCTCCAAAAAGTCCACTGAAAAAATGACCACCATTTTACTGAGATTAGATTTCATCTCATATCATCTCATTTAATTTCATCCTAGTTGATTAATGTCTCAAATTAATCATTTTCATTTCATTTCACTCCATAATATCATTTTTCATAAAATTAAGAATATAGATTAAAATAAGACATGACTTAAAGGTCTCAGTTACAAGGTCATAAAATATGTCTTAAAAAAAAAAATCTGACTGACTGACACTTCGCTTGCTGCTTGTGCTTGCGTTCAAAATGGATGTTTTGATTTTTCTTCGATTTATTTTGCTTTTATCAATAACGTTTCATACTACGGCTGAAAACCATTGTGTGAATTGTGGTTTTAACCTGACCGAGACTTAAAACCGTGTATATGCTCTCCTGTGCTATTTTTAGATGATTTACTAATTGTGTATGAATATGAAGAAAATATAGAATAATATAGATATTTAAAGAAGTATGTGTGTTTTTTATACCCTAATAACTACAATTGGATAAAAATACATTAGGAACATCTTAAACATTAAAAAAAGAAAAGTTCTTGAGGTATTTATATAGAAAATTAACCTCAAAACGAGTTTTTTATTTTTATTATGTTTTTTATAATAGTGGCGTCAATTTCAATATATTTTTTAGATATCTAATACATTTAAGAATTTGAATCAGTCCATTTTTATAGTAATATTTGATGTCCACCTTGGGCCTAGCACACTATGGAGAGTGGGCATTCCCCTTTGGGTTGTCAATTTTTTAACACAGACTTTTTCTCGGTCTTCACGATTCTTAGATATAATTTAAACTACTTTTAAGGCTTAATTATTATTTTATTGTAATGATTGTCATATCGTTTTAAAACTGCAAGTGTGCGTATTCCGGTTTGCAAATTAAATAATGCATGGTAAATTTGAATAAAAAAATGGTTCTAGTAAATTCATTGGGTTTTGATTCATCACGGGGGGATTCGGCACAATACACGGATAGTATAGTGCTCATAAGAGCTAAACAATTCCAACTTTTTTCGCGTTGTTTTTAAAAGGAAAAATCAATAAAATAAGCTATATACGTATAACATATATTCTGCTATAAGCTTCTTAGCTCTCCGTCGATTTGCGTGCGCCTACTGTGTCGATCGGTGATCACGTTGCGTGGAATCAAACGAGAGCATTTATTTCATCATGGGCCTTCCTGGTTTTACGGTATATACCACTACTTTTACGGAACTTAAAATAATTACATAGGTAATCATTTTATGTTAATTCATTTCTAATATACCGTATCTGCCTATCTTAGTACTTATATACCCACATATTTGTTTGATTACCTATGTATTCTCTTTAAAGTTTTTTTATCTCCACGGAATAGTATTATAGTTTCCGTGAATACCTGGCTGAGCTGAATGCGGAAACACTTTTTTTTCTGTTAGGATATGTCTTTAATGTTTATCTTTTTATTGTAATGGCACAATAAATAAAAACAATTGCTTAAATTGGTGGACGAGATCCGGCCTCCTACCTGATGTTCAGTGGTTACCGGAGCCCATATCATCTAGAACGAAAATACTGTCACTAACCTTCAAGTCTCAGTTTTTACAGTACAACGGCTTTCAAACCGAAACGCATTACTGCTTCACGGCAGAAATAGGCAGGGTGGTGGTACCTACACCTACCCGTGCGGACTCAAGAAGTTCTGCCGCCAGTAATAAATCTATGTTAATCATAGCGTAAACTATGATTGATTAACTTAAAAAATTGAATCAGATCTATTTCATAACGACATTAATTGTGTAATTATACCACTACACCCTCATTGATGCGTGCCCAATGACGCTAAATGAGCAAAACCACAAAATGGCGAAAATGGCGCTGCCCGCTTCACCATTATATTGATTTCGACGCCATTAAAACGAACCGGAAATTAAAAAGAAATAAAAACATATTGCTTTCCCGCGCGTCCCGAAACTTCGTCCAATTTGTATACACGTTCCATTTTCGAACATCGTTTTATAAATGAAAAACAAAAAACGGCCCAACGCGTCCGTTTAAATATCGAATTTCGAACCTTATTTGAAATGATTCTAAATTGAAACTTTATGTTGGCATTTGGACACGGGATTCTTTTCAATACGAACCGAATGTAGGGTAGGTAGATTTTATTTGGCATGCCATTATTGTCAGCGCGTTATGATTATTATATTATCGGGCGATAAACGAGCATAAAAAAAGATATATCGCGTGGAGGCAATCATCTCAATCGAGGATTACGTCGTTATTACAGTGTTTCATGTGGATTTATCGGGAATGTTGCCCGCTAATTAGATATCTGAACCGAATGTGGGGTGTTTGAATCGATTATACGAAGCTTTAGCGGTGTCAGCTATTGCTTGATTTGAAACATTTAAGCAAAAATGACTGTTTTAGCAATCCAAACATTAGTTAATATAATTTTAAAAATATATCAGTTTTAGACATATCATCATATAGGTACATATGTCACTCATAATCTCATTGCTATTCCGGTCTCTCTTGATGTAACTATACTCTGTGGCATTAACGAAGTCGAAATACTTACAATAGTAGATAAACACGCGAAAATAATGTGATTCAAAAAAGTTTCCTCAGAATATACCTCATAAACAAACCGACGGTTTAACGAAAACTCACGACGTCCTGTTTCCCCCAGTTCAACGCGTCTTTTAATAACGTTAAAGACTCAGCGGAACTCTTGGCTGTTGTGGTCTTCGACTTCAGCCAGACCTCCGAGGTTCACTCATATTCACACATACTAACCCATAACAGCTCGCATTGGTTTAGTTTTGTTTGCTTATAGATGGATTCGTATACATTTCTCTCTCGCACTTGTAAATTTTTCTGGGGATGATCACAATGACCTTTGGCCCACACATAAGGTCCGTCCACCGCGTTTACTCTCGACATACTTTACCCGAAGATCTGCAAGCGGAGTAAAATGTCCCTTCGTAACAAGGTAACAAACACTTCACAAAGCTTGCATATATAATGCCCTGTGCGACTGCGGTGTTTGCTCAAACTGCCCGTACCCACAGAAGACACCCTTTATTTCCTTCAGCTCCGTTTTAGCAGGATACTAGCCGTCCAAGCAATGTATTTCGGGAGGAGCGTCTATCTTCACGACGACCTAAGCCTCGTATCAATCAAAAAACATCTGAAAGCAGCGTCAGAACGGTACTTCGCAAAGGCGGTCTGTCATGAAAATCGCCGCCGCTGAATACTCCCCAACTCCGGCTCACGCAGGAGACAGTCGCTATCGACGCTGTAGACATCTCCTTGCGGATCCCTCAGATTTTTTATGGGGCATTTCATTCGGAGCTATTGAAAATCTTTTTCAATTTTTTTATATTTTTTTTATTGCTAAGGTGGTTGGACGAGCTCACAGCCCACCTGATGTTAAGTGGTTACTGGAGCCCATTGACATCTACAACGTAAATGCGTCACTCACCTTGAGATATAAGTTCTAAGGTCTCAGTATAGTTACAACGGCTGTCCCACCCTTCAAACCGAAACGCATTACAGCTTTACGGCAAAAATAGGCAGGGTGATGGTACCTACCCGCGCGGACTCACAAGAGGTCCTACCACCCTTAATGAAATAAAAAGTTTTTTTTTTTTTCGAAAACGAATAATCTTCGTTGTTATTTTATTCGTTCTATTTATTATGAGCTTTTTGTGACTTATGATTTTTTATAAAACATTTTCGGAAATCAGAATTAAGGAGATCAAAGAATCAAAGTTGGTGACATAGCTCGTAGGATTAGCAAGCTGAAGTGGCAGTGAGCAGACCACACAGCGCGAAGATCGGACGGCCTATGGGTCAGAAAGATCGTCGAGTAGAGACCATGGACAGGCAAGCGCAGTGTGAGACAACCACTTACCAGATGGAACAACGACCTAGCGAAAATCGCTGGGTCACGTTAGGGATACAAAATCGGTGGCAACGGACTGGCCGCATTGGAGATGGATTGGAGAGGCCTATGTTCATCAGTGGAAAGACTAGATGATGATAATGATGATGAATTTCAGAAACATTCAAATCGAATAAAGTGATGTAAGTACCTAACAAAATATATAACGCAGCAATAATCGATACGCTCCTAATTTTGCATCACGACAATCGATTAGATATTGTATTATTACAATAGATTGTGCTAGCGTACTGTGTGAAGACTGAAGTGCTACACATAAACTCCATTAATAATAAAACGCCACTAATGGTTGGTAAATATTTAAGGACGGGCGTCATTTAAAGTGTCCTTCCATTGAATTAGATAAAACATTCATGTGATAATAAATCATTTTATGTTAACTTTTTTTCGGCTTATTGCTTTAATTAAAGACAAAGGGTCAGTCAACCTATCAATGTTTTATAGAGTGGAGATAAAGCCAGGAGATAAAGGATTGTTTCCTGGTAAATTTGAGCTATGCGTCGCTACAGCGCATTTATGAATTCAATTCTTATTAAATTCTCTTTATACGGAAAGGCATTAAATTTTAGTACAATACCTAAACAGGCTAGGATTCCGTAGTCAGGTAATCTTTGACAATGTATGTTCTATGATCTATGTTCATAATTGTATCTTTGGTTTGTTCTAAATATACCTACTGAGCGATAACAGTGGCTGGTGGTAGATATTGAAATTAAAAAAAGACAAAAGCTATGTAAGTAATTTAAATTTATAACACATATTTTTGCAAACAGAACAGAATCGGCCGATTTTTTTGTATAAAAGTAATGAATGTCTGTCTCTGTCACTAGCTGCTTTATTCTCAAATGCGACTCAGAATCCAAAAACTTCCAATTAAAAATAACACTTAAAACTTACATTTAAAATTTCTCAATACCTATTTTCTTAGAATGAGGCCTGTGAGTTTTAAATATATATTTTATTTATCAGAACTTTCTAATTGATAGTTGAAAAGTTCCATTGCAAAGTTAGATTGAAAACGGATCAAATCTCGTCAACTGAATTTAAATGAAATATCACTCAGAAAACATTTTATAATTTTATTCAACAGCAGTTTTTAAATCTATCTCAACATAATTGGGTACAGTCTTAACTGTAATTTGGTACATCATTATAATTTCTTCTTTGACATCAAATCATCGGAAATTCTAAGGCATTGTTTCCTGGTAATTTTGAGATATGCGTCGCTACAAGCACATTCGTATTTTCAATTCATATTAAAATATTCTTTACAAAATGTCAAAATATTTTCGCGCAAGCTGTACAGGCTAGGATTCCGCAGTCAACTAATCTATGACAATTTATCTCAAGCTTAGAACCGTAAAATCGGATGTTCATAATTAGCAGGTTTTTCTGCCTGCCAGTAGCCTCAAAGGGCTCCTGGCTTCAACCTTGGTTGGTAGATGAGCACAGGACTCAATCTGAGAGATTTTGTTGACATCCGCCATAACAAGGGCAGTGCGTCACTGAATCTACCACCAGATTGGAGTCACGATCCCGAGTAGCTCAGTGGGTTTGATGGTTAGTCCCTGCGGCCTTTTTTTCCCCTACCTATGCTGATAGCCTTGAGAGGCTATTTCAGCTTTTCCTTGACGTGTAGGTGTGCTCACGCGGCTCAAACCGGGAGTGTTGCTACCACTGGCCCTAGAAAGAGCAGTGCTTCGTAGAATCTACGATCGTTTCTGAATCGGAAACGGAAACGCGACCCACTGAGAAGATCCGACGAGAAACTCAGTAGGCTGTGTCTATGGGTTAATTCACTCGTCGAGCTTGTGGTACCTAAAAGCACCGTTTATGGATCGGGAGGATCCGTAATGACGTGCTTAGGGCGACGTCGATTGCTTACCATTCGGTCTACAGGATCAGGTATGTAACGGCGACAAGAGGGTTTTCAAGTCGTACCGCCTTTTCAAAGTGGCGCAATGATACCGACTGTAGATACTTACTCACTGAGTCAAGCTCCAGATCATCATGGAGCTGCGGCCTTATAATTTCGCATATTTAATCAGTTGTGGCGTTTAAGTACGCACCTTTTTATGATGCGTTAGCCGGAACGCACGAGATGTGGGAAACGGCATATAGTGTGTGACACGAGACCTTTTTACCGCCAAATATGAAAAACATAAAAATAATGTATAAAGTGTTAAATAACTAATTTAATGCGAAATAAAGAAGGGATTCTATATGCACTCCCTCACAGTTTTTCATACATATGTAAGTCATAATGGAGCTGCGGCCTTATAATTTCGCAAAAATAATCCGTTTTTCATACATATGTAAGTAGGTATTTTCTTGTGAAAATCAGTAGTTTGATACAGTTGTAGAAGCAGTAGCGTCGCTTGATGCTTTCTTCATCATATTATTATGTATCCGAAGTGTTATAACCTTTAGGTCACGACTACTTATCGTTAGGGATTATTTTCAGTATTATTTGAAAAATAACAACACTGTCTTACATGTTCATGCTGTAATAGGCATACAGTAGCTACACCTACCTACAACGTATGAAAGGGCAAACTTATGAGAGATCCCTTTTTTATACGCTTTTTTCCGTTATTTGCCTAAAACTCTTTGAAAACGAAATAACACAAATTTTTAGGGCATTTACTGCCATCTGTTGTCGAATAGAATCACTAAATGCAACTATTATTTTTACAAGGCCTACTAGATGTCATTACTGTCGTTTCATGATAGTTTATTCGGATGCTACAAGATGGGGCTAAAAGCTATTCCCATTTCTTCAAGTATCTCAAATCACGGCTGTAACTTAATTTATACAATTTAAGCGTTACACAGTTATTCTTCAGCCAAGATATGTCAGGAACATACTTTTAGTTTAATTAAATAACGTTGTTCTGATGTTTATTATTCAAATATGTTTGTTTTTTCACGACTACTAAAAATTTATTCCAGCATTCATTTTACAGATGTTTATTTATGGGATGGTCCTCAGAATCCTAACATGATGAATAGTAGTAGTAAGGACTAATATAATTTGCACGAGTAATGACACAATTAACGATGGAAAGTAGAAGGCTACCAATAATAACAACCACACGCATGTATTACTGTAAATTTAAATGGCATTCATATTAATTTGTTTACACATGTGACATTGTTTAACATGATTTTCTAACCTCTTAATTTTACTAAAACACTTTCTAAAGATTCTTGTCTTAAGTAGTTATTTTAAAAATAAAAACACCGTTTTATTTTTTAAACTATTATTTAAGAATGAAGTAAGTATTCACTAGGTAGCGTTGATGTCTTAGGTAGTACTGGGCTTGCATAGTCTGTGGCATTCAACTCTGTCAAATGTCAGTTTTCTGAAAAATATTGTTTCGAAAGTATCCTCCTCTAATGATATTAGTCTGTGGCTTAGATTTTGGCTAAGTTTGACGGTTATTCTGTTATGAGATTGTTATTATTTTTCGCGTTGAATTAAAAGTACCTTTGTGCACATCATTTTATATAAATAAATTTAAATAAATCAATTATACCACTACTATATATAATTAAATAATTTTGTTGTCAAGTTATCTGATATTTAAGTTTAAAAATATAGTTAAAATAAAGAACTTTCCCTTAGGATTTTTTATGTGTTAAATTTATGGAATTGATAAAAATGAGTTGAATAAACTTTTGTCGGACCTCGTTTGGATCTCAAATCATTGTTCGTAGTGTGAAAAAAAAAGAAGTACAAAAATGTCCACGGACAGGTTCCACAAGTAAGTAATGGGACTTGTTATCTTGCATTCGCGAAATTTATGATAAGATTGTGTAGAAATCGATAACTTTTAAATACTTCCGAGTGCGTTTAAAATTAATTGAATTCTCAAAAGTTAAAAGACGAAATGTATTTACGTAAAAGTTAATATTTAAATGCCAGAGAATTCAAAACAGAAATGAAGAAACAACAAATCTCCTATTTCTGCGACGAACCCCATGCATCAGTTTGAAATCTGAGATAAGAGTGACATTTATGATGTGATGGCTATGGCCTCCAGTGACTACTTAATACTAGGCAGACTGTAATTCAACTATCCAAATATACTTAGGTAAAAAATAAATCGAAAGTAGCTAGGAATATCTATATTGAGAAAAAAAACAGATGGCTCAAGAAGCTTAGAGAACTGAACTGGCTCTTAGGGAGCATATAATTTTTTATTTATTTTTTTATTTATTTCTTAGATTGTTGGACGAGCTCACAGCCCACCTGGTGTTAAGTGGCTACTGGAGCCCATAGACATCTACAATGTAAATGCGCCACCCACCTGTACAATACAACTGTATGCAATTCTTCTTGGAAACCATTTAACTGAATGAGCATCTACAAATGAAGTCTATCTATAGAATCTATAGAAGTGCAGAAAACCTTGTTAAGTTCAAGAAAACAAACTACAAGAAATTAGAAGGTTCAAACATAATTACTTATGGGCCTTTGTTTAAAAAGTGATTGGTTTGCAAATGCGGCAGTCTGTTGGACTAAAAAAAACATACCTCATCAGCCAGACGCCCTCCCGCAATCTGGTAATTGTACATAAGAAAGATAAAAAAGAAAGAAAAAGTGGTAGTTGTTTCTAAAGTAAAAGTTTACAACTATTTTTTTAAACATTGTATGCTTTTTTATAGCCTAGACGGGTGGACGAGCTCACGGCCCACCTGGTGTTAAGTGGTAACCAGAGCCCATAGACATCTACAACATAAAAGCCACCATCCACCTTAAGACATGAGTTCTAAGGTTTCACTTTTAACAGTACAACGACTGACTTACCCTTCAAACCAAAACGCATTACTGCTTAATGGCAGAAATAGGCAGGGTGGTGGTACCTACCTATGCGGACTCTCAAGCCGTCCTACCACCAGCAATTATTTCTTTACATTTTTGTCCTGGGAAATGGAAGTTTCACCTTTATCATTATAAATTGTGGCTAACTACAGTAATATAGCCAGAAAAGTTATATCTGCTAATTTTAAGTATAAGCATAAGCACTTAAAACTATTAAAATCCATCATACTACATTGAGTAGACGTGGCACCTGTTAAAAATTTATCAACTAAGTAACAACAAATAACTAGGTTAATAAATTTGGACATGTTTCATTTCATATCACATATTATAAAATATTGACATATTTATATGTACGTAATTTTTTAGAAATATACTAAGAGAAAAAATTGTAATTTCTTCATCAGAAAATGAGAGAAAAGTCATAAAAATATGTAATTAAACTTCAATATCATCATCAGCCTTTATCTGCCCACTGCTGTACATAGGCCTTCCCCAATGCCTTCCACATAATGCGGTCCTCCGTCTTTCGCATCCAACGACTTCCCGCCGTGCGCACTAAGTCGTCAGTCCACCTGGTTGGAGGATGCCCCACGCTCCTTGTCCCCATCCGTGGCCTCCATTCGAGGACTTTCCTCCCCCACCTGGCGTCGCTGGCTCGACAGATGTGACCGGCCCATTGCCACTTCAGCCTGCTAGCTTTGAGAGCTATGTCGTCGACTTTGGTTCTCAATATCACATTAATTAAATTCCTTTTATTATTTCCAATATTTGTTTCATCCTACAGATTTTTGGCATGCTAGTTAGTTTGATTTGCTGTTGCTGTTGTAGTCCTATGGTGCCCCACTAGTACATCCGTACATCATGGTACATCCCTCACAAGCTGTCTCCTCTTGACCCTGTCTTGCGCTTGCTCCTTGAAATAACTCCAGGTCACGTCCACAGTCCTATCCAAGTCCACATTATTGATTTACTTAACAAAAACTATCTTTACTACTTACTATCTTTTTTTAAAATATACAATTTAATTATGTTTTCAAGTCACGAAAATCGAAAAATATACCTTAATTATTAAATTACTAACTATACTACTCGATAGTAGATAGCTTTATTTTCAATACTAGCGGCCCGCTCCGGCTCCGCTCGGGTCTTTAACAAAAAATTAAACGATATTTGACGTTGTTTTATTTTTTAAAATAAAAGAACACTTATTGCGGCATAACTATAATAGTTAGACATATGCTGTCGCGACACTTTTTGTAAATAATAATGTGTTCTACAAAGTCGTAGTGCATTATTTCATTCTATCATAAATAGTTTTCGCAGGGCACGCGATGTAAAGAATATTTTAGGTAATTTTTTTACACCTTGGGTTACATTATTGGAGTTTTTGTAAGGAGCCCTAATTTTTTTCAAAAAAGATTATAGCCTATGTCACTCGGGAATAGTGTAGCTTCGAAACAATGAAATAATTTTTCAAATCGGTTCAGTAGTTTCGAAGCCTATTCAATACAAACAAACAAACAAATCTTTCCTCTTTATAATATTAAGTATATTATAATATTAAGTATAGATAAATCGCGCTATATCTGTATTAAACGTTTTAATATATACACGCGAGCAAAAGTTTGGAATCACTTACTTGAAATTGGTTCCGCGCAATCTTGGTTAATAAAGAAATTTTCAATTATCATAAAAATTACATAATTTTAAAGGCTCAGCTGTAAACTTTAAATTGATACCAAATTGATTCAAATCGAGCCAGTAGTTAAGGAGCTATCTCGGATTAAGTGATGGAGGTAGGAAAACAACGAAATATGGAAAAATAATGAATGAACAAAACAACAAAAATTAATAAGTAAAAGAAATTATTTAGCCTTAAAATTAAGTATCAGTACTTTGTGTTTCCTTCCCTCGCCCTATTAAATGCTCGAAGACGATTCTTCATAGACATGATCAGCTTCTGAATTGATTCTTGTGGGATACCTTCCCACTCGTAAATCAACGCCAATTTCAGCTCATTCAGACATGAAGGAGCAGGAGTTTTGGAACGAACCTTCCTCTTCGGTTCATTACACACGTGCTCAATGGGATTCAAGTCAGGGCTGAGCGCTGGCCAGTCCAATGTGGCGATACCGACTTCTTTGAGGTATACAGTTGTTACACGGGCAGTGTAACAACGAGCGTTATCGTGCATAAGGAGGAAGTGATCACCGATATATCCAGCATAGGTAAGGACATGTTCCAGCAGAATATTGGAAATGTACCAGTCGGAAATTAGATCGCCTCCTCGTCTCCCACCAGGCACGAAAACAAGCTCGGTTTTACCATCGAAGGAAATGCCGGCCCACATCATATAATGGCGCCCCCATAAGCCACTGTTTCAGCGAATCAGCACTGCGCAAATCGCTCCCCAGGCTGCCTGTAGACCTGACCTCTTCGGTCGCTACCGTGCAAATACATCCCGCTCTCGTTGGAGAACAGGACTTGCCTCTATTGCTCAACCTCGCAATCAAGATGGGTGCGAGCAAATTGAAGGAGTGCTTGTCGGTGAGCTACTGTGAGTTTCGAGCCTGTGGGAGGCCTTTTTGGAGTCAGATTCGCTAGCTTGAGTCGTCGACAAAGTGCCCACTCGCTGGCTGCTACCCCACGAATATCTCGGAGCTCCTGTTGGACGTCGACACCATGTAAATGCCGATTTCGGAGAGAGGTTGACACGATGAAACGGTCATCCCTCTCCGATGTACACCGGTGCCGTCCAGATCTTGGTCTCGGGATAAAGCCACCAGTCTCCTGAAAGCGCTTGTAAGCTTTCGAAACACAGGACTGGCTTATGTGGAGTCGACGAGCGACAACCCGCTGGCTGAGTTCTTCTTGCAATAGGTCTACGATTTGTGTTGCTTCTGTAGGTGTTGTCTCCATTGTCGTACAAGGTAAAGGATCAAAATTAGCGGAGATGTGTACCGGTCAACGTGTGAAAGTCAACTGATAAAAAAAATCCGATAACAAGTGCTTTTATAGGGGTCAATAAGTCGCAACTCGCGACGTATCAAGCAATTGAAACAAGTCTTTTTCGTTATTCCTTCACTTAATCCGGGATAGCTTCTTAAATACTGGCTTGATTTTAATGAATTTAGTATCAGTTTAAAGTTAAGAATTGAACCTTTAAAACGATGTCATTTTTATGATTATTAAAAAAAATTAGTACACGAGATCGCGCGGAACTAATTTCAAGTAAGTGATTCCAAACTTTTGCTCGCGAGTGTATTAAGATGGATGCCGCAACGGTCGCAGCTACTTATAAATTCGAAGTAATTCTTACTGTTTCACACTCGAATAACTAAATTTGTTTGGACGAAATTCAGTATAGGAACAGTTTGAATCCTTGGAATGGGTTTTTCCATTCCATCACTGGGTAAGTGAGCACGGAGTATAAAGTTTAGCCCATGCGGGCGATTCTGAGGACAGAAGGCTAGTTGATCAGTAAAGTACGTTCATAATTACAACCGAAACTAAATGAATGCGAACCAAATGTTAATTTCAAACACCCAGGTCGACAAACCCTTATTTTGGGTGTCACTTGAAGCGTATCTCCTATTTTACCGAGCACAGAACAATCATGACTCGCTTATTGTTACTGTTCAGTAATTTTCGCAATGAAATTGTAAATCAATTTGGTTAAAATAGTCTATGGGAAAATCAATGTTATATTTAAGTCTGGAACACGCAAACGGACAGCCAGCTCAGCTGGTGTTACGCGTATATCGTATCTCATCGTCTAGGGATATATAATCGAAATTTCATTAAAACAACGGTCCCTACTCTTCAAACCGGAACATACTTAACAACCAAACTTAATCCATCGAGATTAGGTTGAAAATCTTTAAGACCATGTGATGACTATCAGTCATCGTTGTTAAAGGACATCATGGACAAAAAAAGCCATGCTTTTTCCTTTTTTCTACCTATTCTAGTAACCTCAAGGGGCTATACTAGATTCACAGAACTAGTAGGTGAGCTCACGAGGCTCTAACCTGATGACGTTGCTAACACTAATCCTAGCAAGAAATGCTTCGCAGAATCTGCTATCGGATCGGAAACGCAACCCACTGAGAGGGTTAAATTACTCGCCGAACCCTTCGTCGCAAGCGACGGGTTCGACGAGAACGGTGACCGGTGCTTGAGGTACTTACCTAAAAGCACCGTTAGTGGTTCAGCAAGATCCGAAATGTCGTGTTTAAGGCGACGTCGACTGTTGACCATTCAATACTCACTCAATTTACTGCTGAGTTAGCTGCAACATTCAACGTTACCATAAAAATAATATTTGTCTATTAGCGTCAAAGTGGCAAGAAAAAAAACTTGATAAGTGTGTGCCATACGAACTGAACGATCACCAGCGCGACGAACGCATTAAAGTATGCCTTGCGGTATTTCGTATACTGACCCCTTACTTACACCTAAAATGGTCACTGTTTGCTCTAAACAAAATGCTGGTAATATTCATCACAACTTCTTATCAAATGGCATCAGCATTACAGCGTATGTGTACTGTAAAAAACTGGACATAATGACGGAGACAGTTGGAACAGCGCCCTTAGCGGCAAATATGGACAAACGTTCCAACTCCATACAAATTTGAGTTAACTTTTACGCTATCGAGAACGTTAAAAAACTCGCACTAAGCACACAGAACGAATTTAATGTGTAGACACCCGGTATTTAATGTGTAGATTCTATACCCCTGAAAACGCTTCGCTGCAAATAGGGTGTCAGTGCATTACGGAAACGAATTACATTAACTAATGCCAAGCTATAATGAATTTAACGATATTAACATAGGGCTTAGTTTGCTTTAATAACTCCGTTATCAGCTTATCGATTGCCAGCTGACACTGAGGGTTCCCGTGATCGACCACCATGTGTAGGTCATTGACATTCCAGTTATTGTCACAACATGGAACTACCAAAATACTGTTATGAGCCAATCGAAAATCTACTGTTTGAATACGTTAATATGCCACTAATTATTTTCCCACAAAATTGCACAAAAGTGTCAACAATGGCCAATTAATTTTAGTTGGCGCACACATAGATGTAGTAAAACATAATTAAAACTATCTTTATGGATTAATCTCGAGTTTATTATTTGCGAAGTTTCGAATATAGTAAAATCTCCTTATTTAATTTTGCGCTATCATAATTCGCGTTTTCACTATTCGCGGATTCAAAAAATGCGACCCAATTCCTATAACCGCGGCTATAGATTTCTTTATTCGCGAATCAAATCGGTATATCGGTACATGCACATTGATAAAAAGGATTCCAGTGTGTAGGAATCCAACCGAATATCCTTTGTAAACGCGACCTTTTACAAATGACGCGAAATTGACATTACATATTCACAGTTCCTATATTCGCGGCATATTTACGGAACATAATAATATACCGTACAGATTTAGTCGTCATACAACGTCAATATTAAAGTCGATATTAAATCGTAAAAGTAGTTTTGATTATGTTTAACTGCAAAAACCGACGAGAAGGAAGACTTATTATGAGATTGTATTATCTGAAATTCAATTAAAATTCGTCGAGATATATGTATGTATCGGGATACGGAATCGTAATAAATAGACTTAAACAAAAACAAATGCAATTTGCTAAACAAGGAATATCAAATACTATTTATCTGCACATATACTACGATCGTACATCTCTTAGTTTATTAATTTGTTCAAGGCTGAGCTTCTGTTCCTTTTTCTTCCTTAACTTTCGTTGCGAGATCTATGGAGAATTTCTCAAATAATACATATTTATTTAACACGGATGATAAGCGGCTCATTCCCGTACACACAAAATCCTAATGATGTAATCCACTTTGGATAAAAGATTTGAGTTACGCTTGAATGGTAGGTACTTCGGTTATCCTGCCGCAGAAATAGGCAGGATGGTGATACCCAGTTATTTTACATTGACATGCGAACAGTTCACCTTGTTCTAAGGGGTACTTAGCTCATAGACATCACGACGTGAATGTGACATGCCACCCACCTTGAGACATAAGTTCTAAGGTCTCAGGTATAGTTACAACGGCTGCCCCACCCTTCAAACCGAAACGCATTACTGCTTCACGGCAGAAATAAGCGGGGTGGTGGTACCTACCCGCGCGGACTCTCAAGAGGTCCTACCACCAGTAATGTGTGTCTGCACAGCTCACCCATCTTTCGAACTGAAATGCATTACCGATTTACGCTCGAAATAGCATAGCAATACCAGCACGGTGATACCTACCCGTGCTGACTCATAAGACACTCTACTTACTATCAGTAATTACAAAGATTATAATTTTTGCGGGTTTAAATTTAATAAAACGATATTTCAAGTTATACGACATGTTTTGTTTTCATCGCCGTTGTAAACATTAGAGTCGACGCCACGCATGTTCCAAATTTGACGGGCCATTTGCAGAACCAATGAATCGGTCTAGGAGCGTGCTTCAGCAATGATGATTACGACTTTAAAAAAAAGCATCCGAGTTGTTGCCCAAATACTTCAGGCGAGGTGGATGAAATTCCGTGTAATGACCGAACACGGTGACAATTGGCAACGGGAATATTATGACGTTACGCAAGCACTTTCTCTGTCAAGTGTCGGGCCATTGTTCCGATTGTTCTCGAACAACATTCACTCACGGTGTCACGGATAAGCGTTGATTTGATCCAGTTACAAAACAGGCGTGGAGAATTTAAGTTATTCCATTCGAATCTTGCGGTGGTTAAATGTTATCTTACTTTTTTTTTAACACTGGGGAATTCATTTACGATACCCGGTCGAGGAGGGTAACTGATCGGGCTATGTCGGACTCCGGCGTCTCCAGAGAGAAAGAGGGGGAGAAGGGAAGGACCGAGGTCCTCGACCACCCCCAATTTCTCACAGAAGACTACGCCTTGAAAAATTATTAGACAGACCTTACCCGTGCCCCACTCTGTTCTACCTGTGTTTCATGGCAGAAATAAACGGTGAAATTTGACAGATGCCTGAATCTCGCCCACGAAATTTTAAAGAAAAGTTCGCATATGTACAGTGTCCGAACAATTACATTTGGACCCCGTCCTGGTTGAACACGTGCTCGCCTACCTGTCCTCAAAAAGGAAAGGAAAAGCCTTCGGGTCACCAGTAATCCTTCCTTTCTAAAAAAAAAAACTGGCTTAAATATCAGTTAGGCTATGGATACTTATTAAGCGGCATGTTTTATTAAATCAATATTTAGGATATAGCAATAACAAAACATATATAATAGTTAATTTTACCGAAGAATTGTCGGGAGAATTATGATGGGAGATTTATGTCCAATAAATCTGCTATTTAAATCAATTATATTGTAATTAAAGTAAAATTTGTTTAATTTTTTTATTTCTTAAATTAAACTTAAATATAGAAATTATTAATATTTCACAAAAAAAAATACCATCACGATTATGATCCCTTGAATTGTTTTATTGTTTAACTGATATAAAGCTTCTATTCCAAACAAATGTAGCGATAAATGTACCCAAAATATATTTTACAAAAGAATCCTATTACCGTTATCGTTTAAAGCAGATAAGGATGATTAATTTCAAATTAAATTCCTATGCGATAGTGAAATTGATATTAAAAACTTATTGGTCATACAAGATCAAAAAAGAAAAAAACTTAAATTGTTTAATTCATAATGGTATTTAAACAATTAATTTAGATATAATCAGCATTAAATTAAGGCAGAGTTCGTTAGTCATTAACTTCCTAATAACTGCCGCTAAGCAGTCGTGCATTCCGATTTGAGGGATGACACGGCAATACAATGAAATCAAATCAAAAAAATTTTATTCAACATAATTGAAAGTACATACTTGTTGAACGTCAAAAAGAACTACCGCCAATTCACAAAAACTAGCCTCCGTCCTGAGAAGAACTGGCAAGAAACTCAGCGGGCATGTCTTTTTTTAAACGGTTTTATTTAGCTCGACCCGTACGGAATTTGTTTTTTATTTATTTGGGTCAAAATTAGAAATTGAAATTTAAGCACCTTCCCGTTGTCAGATTGATCTGAAATTTGGTACACACATGTAATTTAGATGACAATATAATATAATAAAATCAATAACATTATAAATCTAAGATGGCCGCCGATACAAAATGGCGGATTACATATTTTACTTTAACCCCCTTAATATGGGTATCAAATGAAAGGGCTACACTAGTAAAACACGATGATTATGTCAAAATTTAAAATTCAAGATGGACGCCGTTCCGATATGGCGGACTAGGTACATATTTTTCCACAACCACCACAATATGGGTATCAAATAATAGGACTACACTAGCAGAATACTGTCATTATGTCAAAATTTCAAACTCAAGATGGACGCTGTTACAAAATGGCGTATTAGGTGGGGGCATGATTAGTCGTGTCGAGAACAGATTGAACAGATTGCGTCCAAGATTGTGTGACGTTAGAGAGGCAGATAAAAAAAATTAGGTAATTAGATACCTCGTTAGTAAGCGGTAGCTATACCACCCAAGTTAAATGGATGAGGGAGCGATGCGCGCAGATAACCGGACGGGACTTCGTGCAGTTCGTGCACACGCACATCAACGCCCTCCCATCCCGCATTCGCGGATCAAGAGGGCGTAGAGGTGGGAGTGAGTCGGCGTTGACCTGCCGTGCTGGTTGCAGGGTCAGGGAGACGACGGCTCACATCCTACAGCAGTGTCACAGAACACACGGCGGCCGGATTCTACGACATAACAAGATTTCTCTTTCGTGGCGAAAGCTATGGAAGAGAACAAGTGGACGGTTGAGCTGGAGCCTAGGCTACGAGCATCGGTGGGTCTCCGTAAGCCGGATATTATCGCCTCCAGGGATGGTGTCGGAATGATCGTGGACGTGCAGGTCGTCTCGGGCCAGCGGTCGCTTGATGAGCTCCACCGTGAGAAACGTAATAAATACGGGAATCACGAGGAGCTGGTTGAGTTGGTCGCAGGTAGACTAGGACTTCCGAAAGCTGAGTGCGTGCGAGCCACTTCGTGCACGATATCTTGGAGGGGAGTATGGAGCCTGGCTTCTTTTAACGAGTTGAGGACCATAATCGGGCTTCGGGAACCGACACTGCAGACTGTTACAATCTTAGTGTTGAGAGGATCGCATATGAACTGGACCAGGTTCAATCAGATGACGTCCGTCATGGGGGGCGGCGTTGGTTGAGCTTCGCACAGTAGTCCAGCGGAGAGGGTGTAGATCAGGCCCGTCTGTTTCTCCCCCGGAGCCCGCTCCCTGGGCTTCCCTTATTATTTAACATCAGAAACAGACATTAAACATCTACTGATCCAATTTCGCCGGCGTACGGCCACGATCGGGAGGGTGGGAATCTCGGGGGTCTTCCGATCCAATCCATTATGATTACGACCACAGTCACTAAAGACGATGGCATGATGATCCGGCGATGAAAATAATAGGTTAAAACGTGCCGAGGACTGTATGGCATTAGGGTGGATAAAAATGTAATGTCGTAACCGCTTCCCCCTCAAGATTGGGCGCATCTTGTTGTATATTAAGCCTTGCCCCTTTACTGGACCTCTGGGGGGGTCGACCGTCAAAATGCCCCTTAATCGTGGGAACAACATGGTAACAATAAATAAAAAAGCAAACAAAAATAAAAACGAAACTGCTACACAACGAAAAAGAACGAAGAGAACAAGAAACGAAGAGAACGGTTAGCAACAGAAACACCTGAGCAACATGATACCAGGTTAATGGCACAACGTGAGAGACAAAGGCAGCTGGTAGAGTCAGAAACACCTGAGCGTCATGAGTGCAGGCTAGCATCACAACGTGACAGACGAAGAGAGCTAATAGCATCAGAAACACCCGAGCGTCATGAGTCCAGGCTAGCATCACAACGTGGCAGACAAAGAGAGTTGTTAGCATCAGAAACATCTGAGCGTCATGAGTCTAGGCTAGCATCACAACGTGACAGACGAAGAGAGCTAATAGCGTCAGAAACACTTGAGCGTCATGACTCCAGGCTAAGATTACAACGTAACAGACAAAGAGAGCTATTAGCGTCAGAAACATCTGAGCAACACGAGGCCAGGCTAACAGGACGGCGTGAGAGACGAAAGGAGTTAGAAGCTTCAGAAACACCTGAGCAACGCCACGACAGGTGAAATAACCAACGTGAGCGTGCACAGCAACGCAGAGCTGAAAATCATGTACAAGCGTTTGAAAATGCTATTAACACATCGTGTATACACGTTTGTGACATTTGCACGAAGCATTGTTATCCTAACCAAATTCATACTGTACGTTACAACACAGCTGCATTAGGATATCTACCTGCAGAACTGTCTTCAAAAACAACATTACTTTTATGTTTGCGCTGCCAAACACATGTGACCAGTAATAAAACAATAACACAATCAAAGGCGTATTGGAATAATCTGGATCCAGGTTCAATACCAGATGAGATTCAAACGCTGACGCAAGCAGAGCAGCGCTTGCTGTGTAAAATCATCCCGTTTGTTAAAATCGTAAAATTTACTGGGCTATACGGGCAGTACGGTTTCCGCGGACAAGCAGTGTTGTTGCCCAAGATATCTTTGAGGTCAGTGAAAGATTACCTAATATGCTTCCAAGATCTTCCAGCCAGGTGGGTATCGTTGTAGTTACAGAACGTTTGGAGAATTTGAACATCACAAGAGAATTCACAATATCTCGCGAAAAAGTCTACAGCGCTTTAAGATGGTTAACTAGAAATAATCCGCTTTATAGAGATGTACGCATTGACGAAAATGTCCAGATTAGTGAACAAGAATTAATACGACTTAGTGTGCCAGATATACCTGAAAACGGTGAACCTGAAAGAATTGAAATTCCAAATGTATTCATTAGTATTAATGACGTTGCTAGAATTATTCGGGCTTCATGGCATCAAGGTGACCACAGCGTTTTCACTTCGGGATTTGCCGGCGTGCAATGTAACGGCATGCACGTTATTTACCCTAAAGCCATACAGTTTCCAGCAAAATTCAATTATGGTACGGCTGAAAGAAGGACGTTGCCCTTAGTTTTGTCATGGGCATTCACCGTCCATAAAATTCAGGGCAGCACCGTCGACCATGCAGTAGTATATTTGGGCTCAAAATTGTTTGAGGAAGGACAAGCATACGTGGCTCTAAGTCGAGTCAAGTCTCTGGAAGGGCTATGAATTGAGGAATTAGATTGTACTAAATTATCAGGTAAGAAACCATGTAATAATGATGCACTGAATGAATTAAATAGAATGAGGAATATTTGGTAGACAATTTCACTAAATACTAAAAACAAGAAAATAAAAATCGGTAAAAAAACTTTTAAGTTAAACGGTTTTATGTGCACTGAAAACTACAAAATAAATAAATAGTTACTTACCTATCAACCTACGTAAGTGATCTCGGTCATTAATATCTCTGATGGTAGTGGTTGTTATAACATGAACCATGTCAGCGGCCGAAAGGCAGTTCATGAAAGAACACTAACACCAGGGTTTGCTTGGTAGGTAAACTAAGCAGCCCACACTATAACAAGTAGGTATTTAGACCTTCTAGTTCAGAAATATTTTAGTACTAGGCAGAATAGCTTTTAGGCATATTAGAATAAAATAAAAACGTGGGGCCCCTCTGAAATCATACCTATGGCAGAGCATATCTTATACTTTGGTAGATAATTAATTATACTTAATAATTACATTTAACGGCTCACATCCTACAGCAGTGTCACAGAACACACGGCGGCCGGATTCTACGACATAACAAGATTTCTCTTTCGTGGCGAAAGCTATGGAAGAGAACAAGTGGACGGTTGAGCTGGAGCCTAGGCTACGAGCATCGGTGGGTCTCCGTAAGCCGGATATTATCGCCTCCAGGGATGGTGTCGGAATGATCGTGGACGTGCAGGTCGTCTCGGGCCAGCGGTCGCTTGATGAGCTCCACCGTGAGAAACGTAATAAATACGGGAATCACGGGGAGCTGGTTGAGTTGGTCGCAGGTAGACTAGGACTTCCGAAAGCTGAGTGCGTGCGAGCCACTTCGTGCACGATATCTTGGAGGGGAGTATGGAGCCTGGCTTCTTTTAACGAGTTGAGGACCATAATCGGGCTTCGGGAACCGACACTGCAGACTGTTACAATCTTAGTGTTGAGAGGATCGCATATGAACTGGACCAGGTTCAATCAGATGACGTCCGTCATGGGGGGCGGCGTTGGTTGAGCTTCGCACAGTAGTCCAGCGGAGAGGGTGTAGATCAGGCCCGTCTGTTTCTCCCCCGGAGCCCGCTCCCTGGGCTTCCCTTATTATTTAACATCAGAAACAGACATTAAACATCTACTGATCCAATTTCGCCGGCGTACGGCCACGATCGGGAGGGTGGGAATCTCGGGGGTCTTCCGATCCAATCCATTATGATTACGACCACAGTCACTAAAGACGATGGCATGATGATCCGGCGATGAAAATAATAGGTTAAAACGTGCCGAGGACTGTATGGCATTAGGGTGGATAAAAATGTAATGTCGTAACCGCTTCCCCCTCAAGATTGGGCGCATCTTGTTGTATATTAAGCCTTGCCCCTTTACTGGACCTCTGGGGGGGTCGACCGTCAAAATGCCCCTTAATCGTGGGAACAACATGGTAACAATAAATAAAAAAGCAAACAAAAATAAAAACGAAACTGCTACACAACGAAAAAGAACGAAGAGAACAAGAAACGAAGAGAACGGTTAGCAACAGAAACACCTGAGCAACATGATACCAGGTTAATGGCACAACGTGAGAGACAAAGGCAGCTGGTAGAGTCAGAAACACCTGAGCGTCATGAGTGCAGGCTAGCATCACAACGTGACAGACGAAGAGAGCTAATAGCATCAGAAACACCCGAGCGTCATGAGTCCAGGCTAGCATCACAACGTGGCAGACAAAGAGAGTTGTTAGCATCAGAAACATCTGAGCGTCATGAGTCTAGGCTAGCATCACAACGTGACAGACGAAGAGAGCTAATAGCGTCAGAAACACTTGAGCGTCATGACTCCAGGCTAAGATTACAACGTAACAGACAAAGAGAGCTATTAGCGTCAGAAACATCTGAGCAACACGAGGCCAGGCTAACAGGACGGCGTGAGAGACGAAAGGAGTTAGAAGCTTCAGAAACACCTGAGCAACGCCACGACAGGTGAAATAACCAACGTGAGCGTGCACAGCAACGCAGAGCTGAAAATCATGTACAAGCGTTTGAAAATGCTATTAACACATCGTGTATACACGTTTGTGACATTTGCACGAAGCATTGTTATCCTAACCAAATTCATACTGTACGTTACAACACAGCTGCATTAGGATATCTACCTGCAGAACTGTCTTCAAAAACAACATTACTTTTATGTTTGCGCTGCCAAACACATGTGACCAGTAATAAAACAATAACACAATCAAAGGCGTATTGGAATAATCTGGATCCAGGTTCAATACCAGATGAGATTCAAACGCTGACGCAAGCAGAGCAGCGCTTGCTGTGTAAAATCATCCCGTTTGTTAAAATCGTAAAATTTACTGGGCTATACGGGCAGTACGGTTTCCGCGGACAAGCAGTGTTGTTGCCCAAGATATCTTTGAGGTCAGTGAAAGATTACCTAATATGCTTCCAAGATCTTCCAGCCAGGTGGGTATCGTTGTAGTTACAGAACGTTTGGAGAATTTGAACATCACAAGAGAATTCACAATATCTCGCGAAAAAGTCTACAGCGCTTTAAGATGGTTAACTAGAAATAATCCGCTTTATAGAGATGTACGCATTGACGAAAATGTCCAGATTAGTGAACAAGAATTAATACGACTTAGTGTGCCAGATATACCTGAAAACGGTGAACCTGAAAGAATTGAAATTCCAAATGTATTCATTAGTATTAATGACGTTGCTAGAATTATTCGGGCTTCATGGCATCAAGGTGACCACAGCGTTTTCACTTCGGGATTTGCCGGCGTGCAATGTAACGGCATGCACGTTATTTACCCTAAAGCCATACAGTTTCCAGCAAAATTCAATTATGGTACGGCTGAAAGAAGGACGTTGCCCTTAGTTTTGTCATGGGCATTCACCGTCCATAAAATTCAGGGCAGCACCGTCGACCATGCAGTAGTATATTTGGGCTCAAAATTGTTTGAGGAAGGACAAGCATACGTGGCTCTAAGTCGAGTCAAGTCTCTGGAAGGGCTATGAATTGAGGAATTAGATTGTACTAAATTATCAGGTAAGAAACCATGTAATAATGATGCACTGAATGAATTAAATAGAATGAGGAATATTTGGTAGACAATTTCACTAAATACTAAAAACAAGAAAATAAAAATCGGTAAAAAAACTTTTAAGTTAAACGGTTTTATGTGCACTGAAAACTACAAAATAAATAAATAGTTACTTACCTATCAACCTACGTAAGTGATCTCGGTCATTAATATCTCTGATGGTAGTGGTTGTTATAACATGAACCATGTCAGCGGCCGAAAGGCAGTTCATGAAAGAACACTAACACCAGGGTTTGCTTGGTAGGTAAACTAAGCAGCCCACACTATAACAAGTAGGTATTTAGATCTTCTAGTTCAGAAATATTTTAGTACTAGGCAGAATAGCTTTTAGGCATATTAGACTAAAATAAAAACGTGGGGCCCATTATTATTTCTATATTACTTTCTACTATACTAAGTGTGGATTGTATCGACTTATTATAATCGTCATCATCATCATCCTAGCGGTTTATCCCGGTCGCATCCGAAACCTCATAGCTCCGGAGTCCAGGGTCCGCTGAATCGACTTACTATAATCGTAACTGGAGGTTTTGACCATCAATAACCAGCCGTGGCGGCTTCACCAGCGAGCGCCGAGCTCATGATCTACCAAAGTATAAGATATGCTCTGCCATAGATATGATTTCAGAGGGGCTTCTGCCTAGTACTAAAATATTTCTGAACTAGAAGGTCTAAATACCTACTTGTTATAGTGTGGGCTGCTTAGTTTACCTACCAAGCAACCGTTTAAACGGTTTTATTTAGCTCGACCTGTACGGAATTTGTTTTTTATTTATTTGGGTCAAAATTAGAAATTGAAATTTAAGCACCTTCCCGTTGTCAGATTGATCTGAAATTTGGTACACACATTTACTTTAGATGACAATACAATATAATAAAATCAATGACATTATAAATCTAAGATGGCCGCCGATACAAAATGGCGGATTACATACTTTTCCTTAAACACCTCAATATGGGTATCAAATGAAAGGGCTACACTAGTAAAACACGATGATTATGTCAAAATTTAAAATTCAAGATGGACGCTGTTCCAATATGGCGGACTAGGTACATATTTTTATAGGAAGTAAGTAGGTATACTGTTATGTGCAAATATGATATGATTTAGATGTGTGAAATCTAAGACAAGTTCGTCCTTCAAATTTGTCAAGTAAACGATATGATGATTTTTAAATGTTGCTACACTGATTTTATAAAGTTGTCGTTTGTCGCAAAACATAAAGATATGCCGTAGTACAGTGCTATTTGCCCATTTCTACCATGCTAAATGTTATCGTATTTTGAGTACGTGTTTTTCTTAGACTATTACAATCTATTTTAATTGTTTTGCTGACTCTAAAGTCCGTAACACACTACCGCAGCGCACCTCAAGGAAGGTGCGCCGCACCAGAATCATTTTCACTTGAGAGTGATTCAAATTTTAAACTTATCAAGGGACCGCGTGAAAAAAAAACACCTACAGAACATTTATTCACATTAAAATTTATATAAGCAATCATATTAAATCGATATGAAAGTCAATAAATAATGTACAACCCAAAACAGCCGGCCGAACTGACGTGACATTTGGTGCGCTCAACATGGCGGATTTTCGGCCTCATTAGGCATTTACGTATATTCATGTTTCATTTTATTTACGCACTCAAATACTGTTATATTGTTTTGTTGTGAGTTAAAGTGCTGAGTAAGAACGAGATAGATATATGTTTATGTGTGTGCCTTCAAAATGGGTGCTATTTATATAAGCAATTGTACGTATAGAACAATATGTCGTGTCCCTACTATATAGGTCTATGGTATCAAATAATAGGACTACACTAGCAGAATACTGTCATTATGTCAAAATTTCAAACTCAAGACGGACGGATCTTGTTGTATATTAAGATTTGCCGCTTTACTGGACCTCTGGGGGGGTGGACCGTCAAAATGCCCCTTAATCGTGGGAACAGCATGGTAACAATAAATAAAAAAGCAAACAAAAATAAAAACGAAACTGCTACACAACGAAAAAGAAGGCTCGAAAAGGCAAAAGAAAAGTATAGAACGAAACGTGCAAAGGAAAGTGAAAATGAAACCCATAGTCGACTACAGAAACGAAGAGAACGGTTAGCAACAGAAACACCTGAGCAACATGATACCAGGTTAATAGCACAACGTGAGAGACAAAGGCAGCTAGTAGAGTCAGAAACACCTGAGCGTCATGAGTGCAGGCTAGCATCACAACGTGACAGACGAAGAGAGCTAATAGCGTCAGAAACACCCGAGCGTCATGAGTCCAGGCTAGCATCACAACGTGACAGACAAAGAGAGTTGTTAGCATCAGAAACATCTGAGCGTCATGAGTCTAGGCTAGCATCACAACGTGACAGACGAAGAGAGCTAATAGCAACACTTGAGCGTCATGAGTCAAGGCTAAGATTACAACGTAACAGACAAAGAGAGCTATTATCGTCAGAAACACCTGAGCAACATGAGGCCAGGTTAACAGGACGGCGTGAGAGACGAAAGGAGTTAGAAGCTTCAGAAACACCTGAGCAACGCCACGACAGGTTAAATAACCAACGTGAGCGTGCACAGCAACGCAGAGCTGAAAATCATGTACAAGCGTTTGAAAATGCTATTAACACATCGTGTATACACGTTTGTGACATTTGCACGAAGCATTGTTATCCTAACCAAATTCATACTGTACGTTACAACACAGCTGCATTAGGATATCTACCTGCAGAACTGTCTTCAAAAACAACATTACTTTTATGTTTGCGCTGCCAAACACATGTGACCAGTAATAAAACAATAACACAATCAAAGGCGTATTGGAATAATCTGGATCCAGGTTCAATACCAGATGAGATTCAAACGCTGACGCAAGCAGAGCAGCGCTTGCTGTGTAAAATCATCCCGTTTGTTAAAATCGTAAAATTTACTGGGCTATACGGGCAGTACGGTTTCCGCGGACAAGCAGTGTTGTTGCCCAAGATATCTTTGAGGTCAGTGAAAGATTACCTAATATGCTTCCAAGATCTTCCAGCCAGGTGGGTATCGTTGTAGTTACAGAACGTTTGGAGAATTTGAACATCACAAGAGAATTCACAATATCTCGCGAAAAAGTCTACAGCGCTTTAAGATGGTTAACTAGAAATAATCCGCTTTATAGAGATGTACGCATTGACGAAAATGTCCAGATTAGTGAACAAGAATTAATACGACTTAGTGTGCCAGATATACCTGAAAACGGTGAACCTGAAAGAATTGAAATTCCAAATGTATTCATTAGTATTAATGACGTTGCTAGAATTATTCGGGCTTCATGGCATCAAGGTGACCACAGCGTTTTCACTTCGGGATTTGCCGGCGTGCAATGTAACGGCATGCACGTTATTTACCCTAAAGCCATACAGTTTCCAGCAAAATTCAATTATGGTACGGCTGAAAGAAGGACGTTGCCCTTAGTTTTGTCATGGGCATTCACCGTCCATAAAATTCAGGGCAGCACCGTCGACCATGCAGTAGTATATTTGGGCTCAAAATTGTTTGAGGAAGGACAAGCATACGTGGCTCTAAGTCGAGTCAAGTCTCTGGAAGGGCTATGAATTGAGGAATTAGATTGTACTAAATTATCAGGTAAGAAACCATGTAATAATGATGCACTGAATGAATTAAATAGAATGAGGAATATTTGGTAGACAATTTCACTAAATACTAAAAACAAGAAAATAAAAATCGGTAAAAAAACTTTTAAGTTAAACGGTTTTATGTGCACTGAAAACTACAAAATAAATAAATAGTTACTTACCTATCAACCTACGTAAGTGATCTCGGTCATTAATATCTCTGATGGTAGTGGTTGTTATAACATGAACCATGTCAGCGGCCGAAAGGCAGTTCATGAAAGAACACTAACACCAGGGTTTGCTTGGTAGGTAAACTAAGCAGCCCACACTATAACAAGTAGGTATTTAGATCTTCTAGTTCAGAAATATTTTAGTACTAGGCAGAATAGCTTTTAGGCATATTAGACTAAAATAAAAACGTGGGGCCCATTATTATTTCTGTATTACTTTCTACTATACTATACTAAGTGTGGATTTTATCGACTTATTATAATCGTTATCATCATCATCCTAGCGGCTTATCCCGGTCGCATCCGAAACCTCATAGCTCCGGAGTCCAGGGTCCGCTGAATCGACTTACTATAATCTTAAATGGAGGTTTTGACCATCAATAACCAGCCGTGGCGGCTTCACCAGCGAACGCCGAGCTCATGATCTACCAAAGTATAAGATGTGCTCTGCCATAGGTATGATTTCAGAGGGGCCCCACGTTTTTATTTTAGTCTAATATGCCTAAAAGCTATTCTGCCTAGTACTAAAATAT
Organism: Bombyx mandarina; assembly: GCF_030267445.1. Lineage (NCBI taxonomy): Eukaryota > Metazoa > Arthropoda > Insecta > Lepidoptera > Bombycidae > Bombyx > Bombyx mandarina. Next base: position 4,198,196 of record NC_143223.1, read on the forward strand.
TTCTGAACTAGAAGGTCAAAATACCTACTTGTTATAGTGTGTGCTTAGTTTACCTACCAAGCAAACCCTGGTGTTAGTGTTCTTTCATGAACTGCCTTTCGGCCGCTGACATGGTTCATGTTATGACAACCACTACCATCAGAGATATTAATGACCGAGATCACCTACGTATGTTGATAGGTAAGTAACTATTTATTTATTTTGTAGTTTTCAGTGCACATAAAACCGTTTAACTTAAAAGTTTTTTTACCGATTTTTATTTAAATATTAGATTATTTTTTAAATATTCATTTTTACAGTGAGTATTATAACGTAACAATTATTGCAATATTGAAATGCCCGGAGCGAGCAACTCATTCCCACTTTGTGCAATCTTCTAGATAATCATTGATTTTATAGTAAGCTTTATTGCACAGATGTTCTTTAATAGTTTTCTTAAACCTATATATATGTAGGTTCTGAACATCTTGTGGGATTTTGTTGTACAGGCGCACAGACAAACACCCGAATGAATTTCGTATCTTATGTAACCTACTCATCGGCACAACAAGCTTGTGTTTGTAAATAAAACTGAGATATCTTAGACGTCTCAAAGAAGGTGCTGGCGTTAACAATGTGATGTCGATGGTCTTACCTGATTAACACTGGGTCAGCCGTAACAAGAAAGAACAGACAAACATATCACTTACCCGGTCAAAAAGGGCTTAGCGCTGTTCATTTGGGGATTATTGATGTCTATGATAAATGGCGTCAACGTTTGTAAAATATGCACACTTATCTCGTCTATCGCATACTTGTGAGCGCGATATCCATCTCTGTAATAAAACATCGAGTTTGAAATTATTGTAGGCTTCTATCATTTAAAAGTGATGGGAGGAAACTGGTGCGGGGAGGTGTTTTGGGGGCGATATAAAAATAGATAATAATAATAATAATAATTTATTTATTTGAATACAAATGCAGGTACAAGTATGGTCTTAGTATAAAATATAAATATATTCAATCCTAGTACATTCTGCCTGTTGGCATACAAAATTGAAGGAGAAACTTACAGCTAATTTATAAACTAGGTATCAAGATAAATTTAAGAATGAGATCACAAAAAGTTTATTATAAAAATTTAAAATTGATTGATTTTAAATAAAGAGAGTGCTACAGTTCATCATTTAGGAAATCGGTAACAGAGTAATAACACTTCTTTAATAACAGCGAAGACAGGAGTTGTTTAAATTTCCTTAAGGGCTTATAGACTTAGGCCTAGAGCACAAAGTGTAGTAATATTATGAAATAAAATATACTCGCGGGTCCAAAATCTGATACATATCAAAGCGAATTCTTCGTTCATGCCGCTGAGATATATATACCCGACAGTATTATACCTAAACTCTGTACCAGATCACTAACTGAAATCGATACCTTTGCCGCTGGAATCATATTTTATTATTATTCATGTTTTTTTTCTCCTCAATTTTCAGAGCAGCCAAAGATGGTCTACTGGAGGTACTACGGGAAGCGACACGCAAAGAATGCAATAATAAAGACGAATCTGGAATGACTCCCACGCTGTGGGCAGCTTTCGAAGGACATATAGAAGCCCTGAGACTGCTATGCGGACGAGGGTATGTACTTTGTTTTTTTAAAGAACACTCTTACTGAATATGGTATTGGATAAACTTATTGCTAAGATGGGTGGACGAGCTCACGACCCACCTGGTGTTATGTGGTCACTGGTGCCCATAGGCATTAACAAGGTAAATGTCGCCACCCGTCTTGAGACATAAGTTCTAAAATCTCAATTTTTATTGTACAACGGCTGCCCCACCCTTCAAACCGAAACGCATTACTGCTTCACGGCAGAAATAGGCAGAGTGATGGTTTTTATGTAGATGATGCTCTTATTCCTTCACCGTGTAATTCAATCGTGAACATTTGTCAAGTACGTATTTCATTAGAAAAATTGGTACCCGCCTGTGGGATTCGAACACCGTTGCATCAAAATTAAAATCAAAATCAAAATCAAAAAAAATTTTATTCAACATAAATGAAAGTACATACTTGTTGAACGTCAAAAAAACTACCGCCAATTCACAAGAACTAGCCTCCGTCCTGAGAAGAATTGGCAAGAAACTCAGCGGGCATGTCTTTTTTTTTTACATTTAAAATTATTATTTATTTATTTTTTAATATTAGATTTTTTTTAAATATGAATTTTTTACACTGAGTATTATAACGTAACAATTACTACAATATTGAAATGCCTGGAGCGAGCAACTCATTCCCACTTTGTGCAATCTTCTAGATAATCATTGACTTTATAGTAAGCTTTATTGCACAGATGTTCTTTAATAGTTTTCTTAAACCTATGTATATGTAGGTTCTGAACATCATGTGGGATTTTGTTGTACAGGCGCACAGACAAACACCCGAATGAATTTCGTATCTTATGTAACCTACTCATCGGCACAACAAGCTTGTGTTTGTTCCTAGTATTTCTATTATGTATGTCCGACTGTTTAGGAAACTCCTCAATATGTTTACGAACATACATCAAATTTTCAAAAATGTACTGGGATGGCATAGTGAGAACTTTAATTTCTTTAAATTTCTCCCTCAGGGATTCCCTTGAGTGCATGTTATAAATAGCACGTATAGCTCTTTTCTGCAGAATAAATATCATTTCTACATCGGCCGCATTGCCCCATAGCAAAATGCCATAGGACATGACACTGTGGAAGTAACTAAAGTAAACTAAACGAGCCGTGTCCGCGTTTGTTAAAACGCTTCATACGAATGCACCGGGTGTTTCATAGTTTAGGCCACGACGACTTCTAAATTTTTTAATTATATTTAAAGTCTTCGTGGTCTGACGAACAAGCCTTCTGCATCGATCGATGTGATTGGGTCGATGTTCAAATCCCGCGGGCAGGTACCTTTTTTTTTAAAGGAAATACGCATTTAACACATGTTCTTGAAAACTTCCAGAATGAAAATGTAACATTGTGTAATAAAAATCAAACCCGCAAAAATTATAAATGTCGTTAAATACTGATGATCGACGTATCTGTGAATATTCTTTTGTATCATAGATTAAATTGAAGTACTGTCGTTAATTTTTTGTTGCACGTAAACAACTATCAATGTAATGATTGATAAAAATTATCAGTTGTAAAATGAGACCACGTTATTTATTATATATCTTCTCGCGTCATAAGACATGCAACCTTCAATGTAGGCCGCGTTTAAAACATACATAATTAAGGCAGTATTTTGTATTAACACAAAATGTACGAGAAGATTCTTTATTCTTTATTGTCCCTTATTCTTTATTGTACACACAGTTAATACGATAATTGCGAAAAGTTATAAAATGGCGAAATTAACTCAAAAATTGAGTTATCTACCAGCTAAGCGTTCATAAAGAGTGAGAGCTTTACATAAGTGGGTACATACAGATACCAACATTTCTGTTGTACCCTGGATACTTGTGTTCGTTCGTTGTCCATTTTCAAGAAACGTGAAGTAAAGTGCATTTAAATAAAATCCCAGTGTTTTAATGCAGTATATAAGCAGAGGAACTCAACTTACTATCCCCGACCTAGACGACGGGGCAACCCACAAACGTCATCTCCCTAGACATGTCATTTCGCATTCTCCTGATCTACTCTCAGTGCTTTTAAGCATTCCAAGCACCGGTCATCGTTCTCGTCGAATGTGACAAATAGTTCCACGTTGAAATTAACCCGCAGACGGAACCCGGCGAGTTTCTAGTCGGCTCTTCTCAGTGGGTCGCGATTTCGATCCTAACCTTCCAAAGATTCAACGAAGCATTTCTCTGAGCTGAGCCCCGTGAGCTCTCGCATCGGCCATGGTGAAACCAGAATAGCTCCACGAAGCTACTGGCAGATAGGTAGAAAATCCCATTTGCTGTTTAGTTACTTTTTGGGACACCGTCGATTTCAATAAATAAAGGCGCCGCGTAATCTTGTTAATCTATATCTATACTTAATCACTACATAGTATAAAACAAAGTCGCTTTCTCTGTCCCTATATCCCTATGCATGCTTAAATCTTTAAAACCAAGCAACGGATTTTGATGCGGTTTTTTTTAATAGATAGAGTGATTGAAGAGGAAGGTTTATATGTATAATAACATCCATTAAATAGTAGAGAAATCAATAATAAATTACAGTTTCCGAAGCGAAGCGAGGGCGGGTCGCTAGTAATATTATAATAATAATAAACTGAAGAGTTTGTTTGTTTGAACGCGCTAATCTCAGGAACTACTGGTCCGATTTGAAAGATTCTTTCAGTATTAGATATCCCATTTATTAAGGAAGGCTATAGGCTATAACATCACGCTAAGACCAATACAAGCGGAGCACCAATAAATAATGTTTCAAAATCAGGGTTTTTTCCCTTTTGAGAGCTTCCGCTGCGTGCGCTGCAGAAACAATTAAAGTTTCGGTAAAATAAGGTATAACAGAATTGTTGCACTTTAAAAGATCTAAAAAAAGTCCGCGACAGCATAGGTCCATATGTTAAGGTTGGCTCACTATAACGTTTTTTATGCTAACCAAATTTGTTCTAAAATAAAGCATTATTTGTGAACTATTCCACGTGGACGAAGTCGCGGGCAAAATCTAGTGTATTATAAGATTACTCCCCTCCAAAAGTCACGAACTACTGGTGTCAGAATGCGTAGGATGGTAGTATCCATCAGTGCGGGCTTATGTAAGTTACGGGAATGAAATGACATAAGCTAGACGCGACCGAGGTTGCGATCCCGTATTCTCTGATGTGACAGACTGTCGTTTCCCTATTGGTTCCTCACACATTTCCATGGTAATGTGGTACCAATGTTCATTTTACGGCTTAAGACAGCTAGCTCGCATGCAAACTACCATGCTAACGCTCTCTAATGTTTGATAATTAAATTGAACCCGTCGGGGAACCGCTGCTAATAACTCAGATTTCATTTTTTTTCAATTTTCCCTCATCCTGCCTTCGCCAAACATTTTCTTCTGTTCAAGCCTAAAACGACGTAAACGCCCATAATCATTGCTTTCACTTATTCCAATTGGAACGCAACTTTTACGCCTATTTGGTAATGAAGCCGGTAATTGCTTTGTACACGTACATTTTGCTCATTACAACTTCCGACTCAAATAGACTAGAACGTGTTTTTAGGAAGCGTTGTGCGCTATTTTGTTGTTATACAATAATTTATTCCAATTCTGATTTTAATAATGTTAATCAGTTAAGCAGTTAATCGGTTTTATGAAAAAAAAACGAGATTTTAATAAAAATAAATTTATTTCTTCGTTCAGTAAAGACAGTGTAAGCTACGTAAGCAATTCAGATCCATTATAGATGTATGAGGATCTATTGAGAAACTTAATGGAATTCTGCTAAGTTAGGCACGATGGATGTCCTTAATTACGAACTCGACGGATTTTATTCAAAGGCCAGTCATCGCGGCCTAAAGGATAAGACGTCCGGTGCATTCGTATGTAGCGATGCACCGGTGTTCCAATCCCGCATGCGGGTAACAATTTTTCTAATGAAATGCGTACTTAAGAAATGTTCACGATTGACTTCCACGGTGAAGGAATAACATCGTGTAATAAAAATCAAACCCGCAAAATTATGTTTTGCGTAATTACTGATGGTAGGACCTCTTGTGAGTCCGCACGGGTAGGTACCACCGCCCCGCCTATTTCTGCCGTGAAGCAGTAATGCGTTTCGGTTTGAAGGGTGGGGCAGCCGTTGTAACTCTACTGAGACTATAGAATTTATATCTCAAGGTGGGTTACGTTGTATATGTCTAAGGGCTCCAGTAACCACTTAACACCAGGTCTGCTGTGAGCTCGTCCACACATCTAAACTTTTTTTTAAAATTGAATTCTCGTTAAGAATTATAAAATTAATCTAATCGCAGCGGTGAACCAGACAAGGCCGACTATTTCGGCAACACAGCCCTTCATCTAGCAGCGGCCCGGGGTCACAAGGAATGCGTGACTTTCCTGGTCAACTTCGGAGCTAATGTGTACGCTATGGACGTCGACGGCCACTCCGCTCAGGAGCTGGCCGCTATTAATGGCAGAGAGGATATACTTCGATACCTGGACCAGTCTACAGCAAAACTAGAAAACAATGATAAGTATGTGTTGATTATCAAATCTTTAATCTGTCTATGTCTGGTTCGAAATGTTACTGTGATATCTTTCAAAGAATGACGTTATTGATGTGCCTTTGGAAAACATACAGCATTGTATTATGAAGAAGCAGTGTGTACTTAGCTTAAATTCCTTGTCTATGTCCAACCATAGACAGTCAATTTAGTTCCATCTTTAGCCGCTAGGTGCTGCCAGCAAGTATAAAGGAAGCGCAGCCATCTTTGATCTTCATTCAACTAAAAAGGAAATTGAGGAAAAAGAAAGAAAGAGAAGAAGTTAACAGGGGTACTGCCGAGCCCATCGTGCCGGATTCCCCACCCGCCCATGCTGAGGCGATGATCATCAATGATCAGCCACCTCCAAGCGTCAGCCCAACACCTGAGGCTCCCTCAATCGAGCCTAATTTAAACACACAGCCCCCTCTCCCCCCCCGCCCTCAGCGCGAGCAGCGCAGCGGTCGGCAGGCCTCACAACCTGCCGGCTTTGCTGCATGGCTTCTCGCGCTCTGGGAGAAATTGTCCGAGGTGGTCTCCGGAGTGATCCGTGAGATCGCCTCGGGAGCCAGCCCTTTCGGGGCTCTCTTGTCGGGGTTCTACCGAATGATTGCGCAGTTCAATGGCTAGCCAGGAACTGCGCATCATTTATTGGAACCCCGGCGGGGTAAAACCCCGCAAGAACGAGCTCTTGGTTCTCGCCCGGGAGTACAACCCTGAGGTTGTGCTCCTGGGCGAGACCAAGTTACGTCCTCGGGATGTGTTCAGGATTCCAAACTACTTCATGTACCGACGTGACGAGGTGAGTCCTGCCGGGACGCCGTTCAGGGGCACTGCGGCGCTCGTCAGGCGAGACGTGGTGCATGATCAGTTGGATTTGCTGGCCTTCACATCGACAAGGTCGATCGGTGTGAGGATCCACACCTCGGGGGGAGATATGCGGGTTTATGCCGCGTATAGACCCCCGGGGCCTGATTTCCACCCCGGGGACATAAGACGGGTCCTGAATTGCGACAGCCGCCCAGCTCTGCTGGTCGGGGACCTCAACGCGAAGCACGTCGCGTGGGGCTCCCGACTGAACTCAGCAGTGGGCAGGCGGCTGTTAGAAGATGCCGATAGGGGCGACTACTCTGTGGTCGGCCCCGACGAACCCACGCACATTCCGACCGCCGCGCAACTCCAGCCCGACGTGTTGGATGTGTGCGTTCATAAGGGGCTACGGTGCCCCTTAACTATTGAGGCACTGTACGACCTGGGTACCCCCCATCTCCCTATCCTGGTCACACTGGGAATGGGGCTCACCCGGGTTGCGACCTCGCCCCTACGACCGAAGGTCGACTGGGAGCTCTTTAAGAGACGCCTAGTCGACCTTCCCGCAATTCAGGACCCCAACACCCCTGAGGGGGTCGACGACGCGGCAGTCCGCCTTGTCGACTCCATCAGGGGAGCGATCGACCAGGCGACGACTCTTGTGCCCAGCGGCGGGCCCAGAGGTATACTCCCGGCCCATCTGAAAGCGATTATTCGCCGGAAGAGGGGCCTGAGGAGGCTCTGGGCGACAACTCGTTGTCCCAGGATCAAGCGCGAGCTTAATGAGCTGGAAGCGGAGTTGGCGGCGAAGATTAGCTCCTATCGGGGCTATGCGTGGGAGGAACGGATCGAGGAGGCCCGTGAGGACCCCTCGTCCGTGTCCCTCCACCGACTTTGCCGCCAGCTCTCAAATCGGCCTGCCCCGACTTGTCCACTCGTGGACGAGAGGGGCAACCGATGTTTCTCGGCTCAGGCCCGCGCCGATGTCCTGGCCGTAATGCTGGAGCGGCAGTTCGCTCCAAATAACTCTGCACCCTCAGAGGCCGCATTCCACCAATCGGTGGAAGAGAGCGTAGCAAGCCTACTCTCCTCCCCGGTGCCACCGTTGGGAGATGGTGATTTCATCACTCCCAGTGAATTGCGCCTCTCCATCAAGCGGATGAAGAGGCGCAAGGCGCCGGGCGAGGACGGTATTCCCTCCCTCGCATTTTTCCACTTCCCCGAAACGGTCGTGTCATTCATGACACGACTGTTCAATTCCATTCTGTCCACAGGACACTTCCCGGGAATTTGGAAATTGGGCAAGGTTATTGCCCTGCCCAAACCCGGCAAGGATAGGAGAAATCCCTCCAGTTATCGTCCGATCACTCTGCTGTCGCATATGGGCAAGTTGTTCGAGCGGCTGCTGCTGAGAAGGGTGTCGCCGCACATCCTTCTCAGACCCGAGCAATTCGGGTTTCGCAGCGGTCACTCGACAACGCTGCAATTGGTCCGCGTTATGCACCACTTGGCGGATCGGTCCAACGCGCGCCAGTACACGGCCGCAGTCTTTCTCGATATCGAGAAGGCCTTCGACCGTGTCTGGCATGCGGGACTGATCTACAAGCTGTTGCAGAACACGGACCTCCAGCACGCCTATGTGCGACTGCTGGGGTCGTACCTGGAGGGAAGATCCTTCCTTGTCGCGGTCGAGGGCGCAAAGTCGTCGGTGCGCCCAGTCACGGCCGGAGTTCCCCAGGGAAGCGTCCTGGCACCAGTCCTCTACGCTCTCTACACCAACGACATTCCCACGCTTGAGGGCAACCTCCAAGCATGGGAAGCCGACGTGAAGTTGGCGCTGTTTGCCGACGACAGCGCCTACTTCTCGTCCTCTAATTTCCCTTCTGCGGCCATTTCGAGGATGCAGAGGCTGTTGGACCTACTGCCCCAGTGGCTGGACCGATGGAGGGTCGCGGTCAACGTGGGGAAGACCGCGGCTATCCTCTTCGGTCCGGTCCGCACAAGAGCCGTCCCAGGACAGCTCAGTCTCCGTGGAGTCAATGTCGAGTTTAGGCCCAGTGTCCGATACCTGGGAGTCAGTATCGACCGGAGTTTGAGGATGACCGCCCACGCCAAGTCGGCGTTGGCGGCCGCCCGCTATGCGAGGTTTCTCCTCCGGCCGGTGTTGGCCTCCGGGTTGCCGACCAGGACTAGACTCGGCATTTACAAGACGTATGTTCGTTCCCGTATCACGTACGCAGCTGCGGCCTGGTATCACCTCATCCCGCAGATCATGCGGGTGAAGTTACAGGCCCAGCAGAATCTGGCTCTTCGCACGATAGTCGGAGCAGGGCGTTACGTCAGAAATGACGTAATCGCCCGGGATCTAGATGTGGAGTCGCTCGAGGAGTTCATTCGGAGGCTAGCTCGTAATATGTACGAGCGGGCTGACGGTGGACCCCACGAGCATCTCCACAATATAGCTCCCTTGCACGCCAGACCACCTGATGGTCAGGCGCTACCAAGGGAGCTACTGGAACCCCCGGCTATGGTAAGATAGTCGGCTTAACCGGAGTGATATGGGAGTGCTCATAATGAGTGCCCCCATGGGACTGAGCTGTCCACACTCGTCATTTCCCCCCACATCGTTGGGGTGCCCCCCTATGGGGACCCATTTTCCACCCCCGAGGGTGGACCACTCCCCCTTTTGGGGAGTGTCTTAAGTCGGTCCCTCCCCGCAACGGTCTTCCCCTTCTGGGGAGCCCCTAGCGGGTGAGCGCCAAACCAGTGCCGCGGCTCCTCCTCTGGTTTGTAGAGGTGGGGCCGCGGCATGGGGCCGGTGGCGGGCCCCACGGTGCTGACTGTTGTCCCGCTTTGTATATATTGTAAATAGTAGTAGTTAATAGTTAGTATAGTAGTTTAGTTTTAGTTAGTTATAGTTAGTAGTTAGGAAAAAAAAAAAAAAAAAAAAAAAAAAAAAAATCAAGCAGAGGACAGCAGCAGGCGCCGGGGGTACTCCTCCGCGGGCATCAAGCCGTCGCTTAAGATCAAGCCCATCGTATTATGTTTATGTATATATTTTTGTCGATGTGGAGTGCGCCGAACGCGCATACGAACAGCCCCCCTAATCCCGTCTTGCAACATTTCACCCCTGCCCTGTGTGGCAGGGAGCTTCGTTCCGGGCAGTGGGGTTTGCCCCGAGGCCCGTTCCGTGCCCCCGAAAGGGGGTACGACGACCCTTCTTCTTCTTCTTCTTCTTGATCTTCATAGCGTTGTGTACTTTCGTACTGTGAAGTCGCAAATCCACAAATATTTATTCGACTTCTTATTAATTGCAAAAAATATTTATTTTGTGTTTCTATGAGTGTTATTTTGCAATCATTACGAGTATTATTTACCAATCCTATCATCGGACGCCATGAATCACGCGTCATCTGTTGGAGGTGATGTTGAGTCAAGCTCCATAATTTCCGAGAGGGAAGATGTCCAGGCGAGACGCGATGGAGACGCCTTGCGTTCGAACAGCTCGTCAAGCGAAAAAGAACAAAAGGAGTCTCTGCGTAAGAAACGACGGGATTCAAAGGTAACGGTCGATCTTCAAATCGGCTCGTTATCCCACCAGGTCAGTGACGTTGTAAATCTAATAATGCATCAACTGTGTGTAACAATTGAATGTAACGAAAATTTTTGTAAACAAATTGATCTCGTCAATACGGAAATTTTGACAAAAACACAACAGATTTAAACTAATAATCTTTGTAACATAATTACTGAAAACTTTGGCAAATCGTCTCCGTCGTACAAGTTACCCGTAAAAGCGTTTTAAATTGTATACGGAAAAAAGGGCTGTATGGATAGAAATAAGACGTCAAAGTTTAATTTCCGTGGTCTCTAACAAAGTATCCTGTTGCCAACGCACTACTCATTGAGGAATCTTTTGTTTGATAATACTAAATTGAAATCTATTCAGTCCCTCGGAGGGCTACAATCCTATTTGTCACGACCTCGTACAAAAGGCAAGCCAAACATTATAAACAATCATAGTCCGTAACATCTGGCACAATCCAGAGGGGGGCAATTGAAGACACCGACGGGAGGCACTGAGTGCCACCAAAATTGTAATAATTTGAAAACCATGTATGGTTACCAAATACCAAAAGAAAAAAAAAAAAAGAAAAACAAAAAAACAAAAAAAAAAAAAATTCTGCGTAAGAAAAGCGACGGATCAATGCGTCCAATTTTCGATCTTCGAGAGTTGAACAAGGTCGTAAAGATAAAACACGTAACTGTTTTCGGACACCTCGGTACCAAACTTTCTCCACCCAGGGGACTGGATGATAGAATTAAACATTTCTCAGGAATATTTTTCTAGTATCAGTCGCAAAATTTCGTCGATACTTCTTGAGGATCAGTACCAAGGTACCAGTATCAGTACCTTCAGGAAGGAATCGGTACCTTCTTATGAGTTAGTATGAAATGACATGCCTACCCTTCGGTCTGGCTTCAGAGCCACACCTTTTTTGCTTCTATAACATGCGGGTCGCAGAGACCTTGCGTGCAAAGGGAACTCGAGTGCTAGTGTCTACCTAGACGACTTCCTTTTGGTCGACCAAGACAAATCCAAGTTGAAACTTCAGGCTGCAGAAGCTGTGAAGCTTTTGGATTAACCTTTTTTGCTTCCATAACATGCTGGGTCGCAGAGACCTTGCGTGCAAAAGGAACTCGAGTGCTAGTCTACCTAGACGACTTCCTTTTGGTCGACCAAAACAAATCCAAGTTGAAACTTCAGGCTGCAGAAGCTGTGAAGCTTTTGGATTATCTGGGCTGGCATGTCAATTTCCATTATATAGGGTGCTCGGTCGCTCGGTCGCGGAGATATTGCGTGCAAAGTCGAGTGCTAGCTTACCTACACGACTTAATCTTGTTTCACCAAGACAAATAAACGTTTTTGTTCCCATAGCATGCTCGGTCGCGGAGACCTTGCGTACATAGGGAAGTCAAATGTTAACGTACCTACGCGACTTTTTTGGTCCTTGAAGACAAATAAACCTTTTTGCTTCCGTAGCATGCTCGGTCGCGGAGGCATTGCGTGCAAAATCGAAAGTGCTAGCTTACCTACACGACTTGATCTTGTTTCACCAAAACAAATAAACGTTTTTGCTCCCATACCATGCTCGGTCGCGAAGACCTTACGTACATAGGGAAGTCAAATGTTAACCTACCTACGCGACTTTTTTGGTCCATGAAGACAAATACACCTTTTTTGCTTGCATAGCATGCTCTGTCGCGGAGACATTGCGTGCAAAGGGACGTTGAGTGTTATCCCACCTACGCAAATTCCACCTGGTCCATCAAAAGAAGTCCAAGTTGAGTCTTCAGGCCACATAAGCTGTAAAGCTCTTGGATTATTTGGGCTGCCAAGTCAGCCTTACAAAAAATCAATTAGTACACTGGTTCAAGAGATGACATGTTTAGGGATTCGATGGAAAATTGCGAGAAATAAAGTGGCCACTCAACAACATCCTAGCTCAAACTCTGACGGAATTACATCAATCTATGCTAACTTGCAAATTGCGAACTTGAAAATTCTTGCGAAGTTTCAAGAAAAAACACCCCCGTAAAAACGGGCCATCCTACATGTGTTAACAATTAAATGCAGCGCTGACGCGGAGCCCCATCTCAGACATTGCCGATACACAAAACCAACCATTTCCTGGCAACGGAAGCTTCGGACATGTGTAGGGGTTACAAATGCAGTGCTGACACGGAGTCACATGTCAAACATTGCCGAGACACAAAACCAACCATTTCTTGGCAACGGAAGCTTCGGACATGGGTAGGGGTTACAATTAGACAAAATATTAACGTCCTGTCTATGGTCAGCTCAACAACTGAAACGGCTCAGCCACAAAAGAGCTATTTGCAATGGTAGTGACAATCAAAATGAATCTGAAAGTATTTCACTAGCGTTGACCTTTCGATCTTTAAACCTAAGCGATAAGTTCAAGATAACTGTCAGCTTATAATCTCTCGGGGAGATACAACATCGTAACCGACAGGCTATCACGAGGAAATCAACCTGCGAAATGGCACTTTTTACCACAAGTGACCACAAAAGTTTTTCGAAAGTGGGGTCATCCGGATATAAACCCATTCGCCGACCAAGATTGGATACCTTCAGCAGACCGTAGAGGATGCAACTAGCATGGAGAATTCCTCCTCTCAACCTTCTCCCCAGAGTACTGACTCACTTCAAGTGTCTAGGGAACCTACCTGGTAGAGTTCCCAGACTGAGCGAAAGCATTTGGGTTCCAAGCCCTCAGATCCCGAACGCTAGATAACGCGCACGAAATCCAAAACCTGCCTCCTCCACAGGGTAAACATTAACCCTGAAAGCTTAGAAAGGGGGGGGGGGGAGGTTGTACAAATAATAGACTGGTCTACACAGGAGAAGATTTATTTAAAATTAGCTGGTGTCAATCCACTTTGCCAGCATACTTACCAGCGACTAGAAGATGGTGCATATGGTGCTACAGATTTAAAATTGATCCTAAGTCTGCAGATGTTGCCAAATTCTTTTTTCTTTTCCAAAAAGAAAATTTTGCCTATAAAACAATCCTTCTGCATAAAGCAGCGCTGTCGACTTTCTGTGGGCAACATACATGTAGGACAGCAAACATTCTCAAGCTCTCTAATAAAAATTGCTATTCTAAAAAAGCCATCGGAATAACTAAACAAAATTCAACTACTTATTACAACTTTACTAAGTATAGTCCCATTCACATGAGATCCGAGAATAGTTCTAAATTGGTTTTCTTCAAACCCAGCTACCACCAGATCACGCCTCAAGGTAGCTTGAAGGACACCAACAACCATGTTGCTGGCTACTGGACGCAGAGTTAATGATCTTACTTTGCTCAACATTTAACAGAGAAAAACATCTTTCTGATACCAGTCATTGGGTCTAAAATTAAAATCCATTTTCGTCAATAATCTGCATAAGTGCTTTCTAAACATGAAACTAAAGACATGCCCAGTAAGATTCGTAAGGACTTTTTTCTAACTATGTGTGTTGTCACAAAAGCGGCATACCGTACTGTAATTGGAAACTGGTCTTCGTTCAACCTTACGAGGTAGTGGCATCAACCCATATCTAAGAAGTTGTAGATCAGCAGTAGCCTCTGAGATGGATTGGTAATGAACCAATAGACGAAATACTTTCTAGAGGCAAATGCAAATCATCCAAACGCTTACAATAATTATTTCCGAATAATAGAACTTCCTAAAGATCCTCACGATTCTTTTTTTCAAAACATTTACACCTACATGATGTATATACATCATTTATACAATTTATACATTTTCTTGTATATACAAGATAAAATGTTTATTACAAACTTATAAATATTTTTTAATTATTGAATTAACATGGAAGTTAACAACTGTGTTTTTTCGATTTCATAATTATATAAATTATGAACATTATCATTGCGCTTCATAATTTTATTATAGCTTACCTATTTCATCATAGCGTTGTGCTTAATAATTTCACCAGCAGATAACAAACACGTCTTCATAATACAATGCTGTATGTTTTCCAAAGGCACATCAATATTACGGTTTTACATAACAATAAAACCGATATTATGTGCCGAGAAGGAAAACATACAGCATTGCAGGAAGTTCTTCCTGGTGAAGACTATGAAGATCAAAGATGGCTGCGCTTCCTTTATACTTGCTGGCAGCACCTAGCGGCTAAAGATGGAACTAAATTGACTGTCTATGGTTGGACATAGACAAGGAATTTAAGCTAAGTACACACTGCTTCTTCATAATACAATGCTGTATGTTTTCCTTCTCGGCACATAATATCGGTTTTATTGTTATGTAAAACCGTAATAATTAATGCCGTTTCTTGTTTGATTATTAAACATTTTCGCGGCTCTCTAGTGGTTAAAGGATTTAAGAGTTGCAATAGGAAGTATAACTTGAAATAGGAAGCGGGAGAAGATTCGCTAGAAACATCAGATGAAAGTATTATTATACTACTAATCAGAAATCAGGAAGGAGCATTATTTATGTATCTATACCCAATGCTTAACGACGATTGACGCCCATAAACAGATCAATGCTTACAGTGAAGTCACTAATTACAGCTAAAAACTCGATACAGGCCACATTTGTGAAAGACAAGTCATGGCGTTGAGATAACATCAGGAAGACGGTTACATACCAGATATATTTTTTTTATTTTTTATTTTTATTGCCTTTGTAGGCAGACGGGCATACGGCCCACCTGATGGTGAGTGGTTACCGTCGCCCATGGACTTCAGCAATGCCAGGGGCAGAGCCAAGCCGCTGCCTACCGCTTAATACTCTCCACAAGCCTCGTTTGAAGAAGGACATGTCATAGCGCTCGGGAAACACCGTGGAGGGTGGGATTTCGATTTAAACAATTCTGAATTCTCTCATTTTAGTTAATGAGGTACCACTGAAATCCAAACTACAATTAAATCGTTTTCAATTTTCCAGGAAGAAATCGAAAGCGCTCAAAGAGAAAGCCAGAAAAGACTATGAGAAATCGCAGAAGCAGTATCAGAAAAGACAGAGCAAAGCTGATCTCATGGCCGAGAAGGAAATGAAGAAGCTGGCCAAAGAGTGGGAACAGGGTTACGGCGAAGAGGTGTCCACTATGCCACATCGGCCCAGCAACGTGCTGATAGCCCTCAAACAAAAGATGATCAGATCTACAAGTCAGGGTATGTGGAAATCTTTATTGCCTAAACGTAATTATTTCTGCCAGTAGAACACTGAAGCTGTGATGTTTGATCTATACGTCAACAGCTTTTCTTTTCCAAGGTTCACTTTGGGAAAGAGATCAATTTTGCAGTCCGGTTTTTGTATCGTCACATATATCAAGATTCCCTTTAAATTATAACTATTTGAATCTAGTAGTAAAGAAAAGGAAATTTGTATGAATAATAATGAGTTGCTCTAGTAATTTAAAATATAAAAAATAGGTAATAATAACTTGTGAAAGTTTTAGGTTACTAACTGAATAAGATAACTAGATTTGTCGCAATTACGTTCAAATTCAAATTCGTCACTCTATGGAACTGAAGTTATAAATATAAGAATGTACTTAATATAATATAGTATTGGATGTGTTTAAACAAGTGTCTTCCAATGATCTTTCTAGATCGATTCTTGCATTCGCCGTGATGAGACCGATTCGGAACAACGATGTGTTTTGATAAATTAAATTTGTCATGTTACTATTTAATTTATTTGTGATTTCTATAGTGGATAGTTGCTGTGTTTTGTCGTAATTTGTGATAAATATATAAACAATTATAAATTAGCTTAAATAAATCACTTTGCCACTGGTAAGTAGCATTCTGCGGTTTGGAAGGTGGTCGTTATGCCAATACAATTGACTTTTCGACCTCATATCACATGTCATGTCTCACGGTTAGTAAGGTGACTTAATTCACGTTGCCACGTCGATCGGTCAATACTGGTCACTAAAAACACGTAAATTACAGTTTAATTTTGCCCATCAACTCCAAGAAGGGTTCAATAAACAATGTTGCCACTACGAGCTCATTATTGGAGTGCAAGTCCTTCGTATTTATTTACATTGAGTGGGATTTTGATTTATTGATGTTTCGTAATTGGTCGGGAAGAGTAGCCCTTTTATCCAAATAGTGGCCAGATTTCAGAATAACATCAACCTTGTTAGGGAGAACCGATGTAGAAATAGCAACTGTAGTTCAAGGGATCAGGTCATAGGTGTATCCCCTGATTAATTGTCGACCAAACTTTATGCCTTCCTTTAACGATTAAATTGAATTCTCGTTATCAATGAATCCGAGCTAATATTTAAAAGATTTTTTATATATATTATAATTTAATATTTGTTTTGTGCATCAATAAAAAGAAAAAGAAAAAAAAGTACTTTTGCGATTTTAAACCGCTTTTTTGTCATTAAACTTTTTTTTGTCCTTTTTTTCGGCCTGCCTAATTGTCGGTAGCTTAAAGGGCTGTTCCAACTACGCACAGAACGTATGTTTCCAAGCCATAGACGACTGAGCCGTAAACGATGGTCAAGGAAACGCCACATTGAATCGTCGCAATAGTTTGAATTATGTCCACGACTGGCGTATACCGTGGTGCGTACCGAATCCAGGTAACCTCCTGGCGGACGAGCAGCCCCGCCCGACGTACAGCACGCTGGTCGGCACCGTGAACTCGGGCGTCCGGGGCCGCGGCGCCGTCTACAAGAAGGCCCTCGCCAGCAAACTGCGCAACAACACCATCGGCCGTAATGGACCGAATGATGACTTCAAGGTAACATTTCAATACTTGATTATCCTCCTTAGACACGTTCGTCCACTTCCACGGAGAATTGCTAAATAAAGAAATGTCGAAATTTCGAGACGTTAGTATGGAGATAAAAATTTTTTTTTTCACTTTCGTCCTATAATCGAAATTCCACGATATGTATAATAATCTCTTTGTTTTTGCTAGAAAGCAACTTTAAAATAAATACATGAACTCGTGAATAACTTTTAAACAAACAAAAAAAAAACGGTTAAAATTTTCGAGAAGAAAATTGTACTTAACTATTTGGTCTTTATACGTATATATTTTAGATGAGGTAATATACCAATAGCAAATCTAAATAAATCTAAATTATAATGGAAATCGACAATATACACTAATACGTAAAAACGACTTCTAAAAAAACGTAAGATCTTTAAATGCTTTTAAGAAAAACACACAAAGTTTCAAACCCTTCGTCTGTGTTAGCGTTTAAAGTTTGGACGCGGTCTTCGTTTGTCTGTGTAACCATCGAAACTTTGGACGCACAAAATCCCAATTTAAGACTCCTCACAGATTGGTATAAAAAAACCGGTGTATTCTTTCTAACACATTTAAAACTGTATACAATGAATGAGCCTTCCCTCTCGCACTTTATTTAAGACAAAATAAATAAACACGTTAACATTAATTTAACTATACTGCTTCATTTCTGCACGACAACATCCAAACTTTGGTCGAAACGTTCTAAGGAGGGTAAATCTTTTTTGACGTGACAACGTCTTATAAATCGATGGAGCCGGCTGCACGCACGAAAAAATATGACTCATGCGGCGTTACCTTGCTCTGAGGCGTATCATTTAAGGCTTGAAGTGCAAGCGAGAGCGCGCAACGAGCGAAAAAGAGGCACAATCGGCCTCCGCGTTCGGCAGCGTTCGACATCTGTCTCTCTCCTACTTGAGTGAGCGATGCTTCCGCATGGACAGCTACTATACAATAATACATTTACATGTTTTCGTCAAGTATGAAGTTCAGTGAAAAGTTAATGGGGTGTCAATTGTTTACAGCAACGATAATTGCGATAATTGAAAAATAAAACCATTCCATCAGTATTTTCTTATGACGTTGTCACATTCAACTATCGTCAGTAAACCGACTTTACAGACAACCGTTTTTTTTTATAGGTTGGCGAATTAGAAACGACCGGTCGTCGCTCTCTGACGTCATTATCCGGGCTCCGTCGCGACAGTGAAGTGATGTACGTGGGCACTCTGGGCGCGGGGCCGCAACACCGGAGCAACGTTACCGACGTGTTCACGGAGGACACCGATCAGAAGAAACCGCCACTGACAAGGTATGTACCACGTTATATTAACTACTAGAGGTCACCCAGAGCGGTCGAAAATCGACCATAATTTGCCTATTTCTGCCGTGAAGCAGTAATGCGTTTCGGTTCCAAGGGTGGAGCAACCGTTGTAACTATATACTGAGACCTTAGAACTTATGTCTCTAGGTGGGTGATGGCATTTACGTTGTAGATGTATATGGACTCCGGTAAACACTTAACACCGGGTGGACTGTGAGGTCGTCCATCCATCTCAATAAATAATAAAATAAACTTATTGGGCTTCATCTATAATCTATAACATTTATAATCTAAAAAATACATTAAATCAATTTAAAAAAACTTTACACACACTACTATGTATTTTACACACCCACATATATTTTTACACGTACATTTTAGTTTAATGTGTACCTATTGTACACACTTTCACTCACATCAATTAAGATTTATTAAGACATTTATTATAATATTATGAAAAATATATGTATTATTGTTCCAGTTAAAATGAAAAATTTAACAGGTAGTAATTGTTTTTTTTTTTTAATTTTACTTCGGCAGATCGGCAAGTCAACCGGATTTCACGGTTCTGTCTGGAGAAGACAGCGGCATAGGACAGGAGGTGATGCTGCAAGAGCCCGCCAGTATATTCGACAGACCAGGATTCGGGAGTGTAGCCTTTAGGTAATGTTTTTTTTCTATTGCCCTTGTAGGCAGACGAGCATACGGCTCACCTAATGGTGAGTGGCTACCGTTGCCCATGGACTTCAGCAATGCCAGGGGCAGAGCCAAGCCGCTGCCTACCGCTTAATACTCTCCACAAGCCTCTTTTAAAGAAGGACATGTCATAGCGCTCGGGAAACACCGTGGAGGGGAGCTCATTCCATAGCCGGATGGTACGTGGCAAAAAATGTAGTGTCTTTGTTTTGTAATTTGTTGTGGTTTGGGGATATCGCGTCATTCGACACGCGGTCTTTTACGCCATATTTGTGTATTATATACAGGATGTTGCAAAACAGAATACGATACAATCTGCATATTCGTGATTGATATCTCTCTCGGTAGGCAGCGGTTTGGCTCTACCCCTGGCATTGCTGAAGTCCGTGGGCGGCGGTAACCACTCACCATCAGGTGGCCCGTATGCACGTTTGTCTACAAGGGCAATAAAAAAACATATCTACTTTTTTGATGTCAGCAATGTCAGGGGCAGAGCCAAGCCGTTGCCTACCGTTTAATACTCTCTACAAGTCTCGTTTCAAGAAAGACATGTCACAGCGCTCGGGAAGCACCGTGGAGATTTTTAGAGCAGGTCTTTGTTATTTTCTTTATCTATTCATTTCAGAGGATCAACCTTTTTTTTTGCGTGGCAGGGGGAAAACCTCATGGATATCAATCGGCCCGGGCCAGATGGTATGCCCGACTCAACTGAGAAGATTACTCAACAACCTACGCACTAAAACCCCCTTCCGTTACTTCTCCTGTCCTCTCTAGAGCCGCCTGAGCAATTTCACAGGCTCAACTTTTATTTATTTATTGCTTAGATGGGTAGACGAGCTCACAGCCCACCTGGTGTTAAGTGGTTTCTGGAGCCCATAGACATCTACAACGTAAATGCGCCACCCACCTTGAGATATAAGTTCTAAGATCTCAGTATAGTTACAACGGCTGCCCTACCCTTCTATCCGAAACGCATTACTGCTTCACGGCAGAAATAGGCAGGTGGTGGTACCTACCCGCGCGGTCTCACAAGAGGTCCTACCACCGGATCGGCTCACAAATGATTACAGACTTGTTCATGTTTCAGACGGTCCATAACGGCCACGCTGGGCGCGATGCCGGGCGCGCCGGGCGAGGACCTGTCCATCGGCTCGGCGGGGTCACTGGCCGCGCGCCACGCCCCCCGCACCGCCTACCGCCCCGCCGAGTGGACCGAGCCGCACTCAGGTACCGCACTCTGGAAATCTTTTTTTTTCTCAGATACTCTGTACTCTACTAGAAAGCTTCCAAGTAATAAGAAATCTATATATTAATACGTGAAGCAAAAACTTTGTATCCCTTTTTACGAAAATTGCGCGGATGGAGGAGTATGAAATTTTCCTCACCCACTAGAGTTTTTTTTTATTGCATAGATATTGTATTATGAATGCATAGTTTTAAAAGAATATTAGCATAGTGGTTACTGGTGGTAGGACCTCTTATGAGTCCTCACGGGTAGGTACCACCGCCGGTATTACTGCCTTGAAGCAGTAAAGCGTTTTCCGGTTCCCCGACCGCTGCTATAAGCTGCCAAATTAATATATGAGACGAATCAGTGATGTGCTCGCGTTGGACAGAATGAATGGTAATCCTGTGTACCTCTGCGAACCTAGCGGTAAGCAGGGGCTTGGCTTGGCCCTTTGGCATTTCTGAAGTCCACGAGCGACGGTAACCACTCACCATCAGGTGGGCCGCGTGCCATCCAGGGCAATAAAAAAAATTTAAAAAAACACTGCAGAAAGCTCGACGATAACTTCGGACGAGGAGGGAGAGGCCGATGAGTCTGGCTCTGCGTCCCTAGAGCGTTTCCTGACCGCGTGGGGCCTCTCGCAGTACGTGCAGAAGTTTCGAGACGAACAAATCGACTTGGAAGCGCTTATGCTGCTGACCGAGAGCGACATGAAATCACTCGGCCTGCCTCTAGGTGAGTAGGCTCCATCCTGGCTGAGCCTTTGCTCGCCCACCTGTCCTGATGAAATTGGAAAGGCCTCCGGGCCACCAGTAGTACTATAATCATAAAATAAATAATTTTATAGAAAATAACTAAAAAATAGAAAATAAATTAGAATTAAAAATATTGTTTCAAATAGAAAAAATGATTTTATTGTAAAAAAAAACGTGGATTGCTTTTCAGGATATTATCAAAATAACCCTTCTACTCATATCTGTTCATAAAATATTTATAACTACCTACTGATACCATGCAACCGACGCTTTTTTTACAATAAAATAATTTTTTCTTACAATATTTTTAATTCAAATTTATTTTCAATTTTTTAATTGGATTTTCTATAAAAGCGTATTTTGTTAGTTTTTTTTTAACTATTATTTATTTTTCACTTTTTAGTTTAATTTCAATTTTTTCAAATTTTTTTTAAATATTTTATTGTTATCGGTCCTTAATAAGTATACCAAATTTCGAGATAATCTGACGTTTTGAAGGGGTCAAAAACGTGTTCAAAGATTCCGTTACATACTAACATACATACGTCTGAAGCTAATAAAACAGTATTAAAAAGAAAGGAAAAAAGAAAAGTAAGTAAGTTTTGTATTATATCGAGGGGGGGAGAGGTGAAAGGCTTAAACGACATTACGCTTAATACGCGACATTTATCTTTGTAATACCCTTCCGGTTTGAGCCCCGTGAGCTCACCTTAGCTGATATAACCTCTCAAGGCTATCAGCATAAGTAGGAAAAAAATAAATAATCAAAAGTGCGTTCTATCTGATATTAATATCAACAGTTCGACATTTTTAATTGAACGTCAATTAAGTTTACCCATTTGAAATTAGCTGAAGAAGTGTTTTTTGTTATGATATTTTACTCTAATTTTAATTTTCATGGATGGAGTGTGATAGATGATATAAGAAATAGAGAGAGGAGTGATTGTTGATAGAAGAGAATGGAATAGAAAAATTAGCTGTACCGACCCCACCTACTTGGATAAGGTAGAAAAAAGAAGAAGAAGATTTTTTCCTAATAATAATCTTCGAATGGCTCTCCTGTAAAGTTGCAAAAATGTTGCTTAAACCAAATAGCCTTTCACCTGTCGATAGCATTGCAAATGATACCATTATTTATTTAATTTTCATGCATTTGTTTAGCTTGTGGAACATGGCAATTTTAGCCTGTTTTTTTTATTACTATAAGGTTTTGGTCCTTTAAGCCAAACCTTTATTTAACAGATGCTCTGTAATATAATAACAAAACTATTAAGTTAAATAAGATAAAATAACTTTACAGTAAATTTGATGTAATTTATTAAATCTTTAGTGGATTTTCTTTTATTGATTTTTTCCCGTTTCTAATCGTTGATAGCCTAAGAGACTATTCCAGCTATGCTCTGACGGGTAAGTGAGCAGTGCTTCGCAGAATCTATCACCGGATCGGAAACGCGACCCACTGAGAAGATTCGGTCAGAAACTCAGTGGGTTAGTAATTTTTTTTTTGTGTATTAAACAGTAACTGTATCCCACAGGTCCGTACAGAAAACTCGTCACAGCTGTCCAAGAGAGGAAACAGGCGTTAACTAGCCCGGGACCCATAGTCGACACGGCGATCTGACGGCGGCCATTGTCATTGTCATCAGTCGCCAGTACCTATGGAGTTTGTGTGATTTTTCTTACTAGCTAATAACGTAATATTAGTACGGTCAGCATAACAATAATATCACTTTTAAATAATTCCAAATATAATGATATAAAATACATCGGACAATGAAAGATTTAACTGCGTTTTCTGTATTATAAATGCGAATTTATTGACAATATAAAATTAAAACTATATTAAATTATTCTAACAAAATATTCACTCATCTGTAAAAGAAATACGAAAAAAATATTTAAAGTCCTTATCTATGTGTGTTTAAATTAATATATTATACAATATTATTAGTATATTATGTAAGAGTGAATTATTTCTCTTCGTTGAATGACAGGTGAGTGAACTTCTCTAAGAAGTTTTCTTCAAAAGTACGTAGGAGTTTCTTTATCTAAATAAGAATTACATTCCTTTAAGTATACAAATAACAGGATGTGATATTTTTATACAAAATAAATCATTTTAATACGAATCAAAATATATACTATAATATATAAATATATAATATACGATATATACTATATACACTTAAAACTAAGAAGCTATCTAAATTTTGAATTTGGATATGATGTTTTTTTTTTAAAATTCTTTAGAATTTATTCCTCATTCTCGGTCTAGTGTGAAAAATGAAATGAAATTAAATTCGCTGTATTTAATTATTATGATCAGATTTTTTAATGAATCCGTGTAATAATATTAACCAACACACAAATCACAATAGAACCTTTTATATCGATATTATTGCCGAACAGTAATAGACTAATATATACACTGATAATGTACACTGAATAAACAGACTGGCTATGCGATTGTAGCCTCTATTCCTAATGAACATAAATTATATTTTTATGTAAAAAATATATTATTAGTGTAAATTCGCGCAAATAAGCAGTAGATTTGATGACTAATGTTCAGCGGGTACCCGTGCCCGTGGACATCAGCACGCGCATGCCGTCTCCAACCTTGCCACTTGAGGTCCGTGTCTGCATTAAGTTTTATAAGGATTGTCTCGCCCTTCAAAACGAAACCGCAAATTTTTTTGATGTAGGAATGAGCAAGATGATGACAAAATGCGAATTCATTCTCTACCACCAATAAATATATAGTAAAAGCTCTTCATTCGCAGCGTATATGTTTTGTATAAATATGCCGCGAATATTTAATGATAAAATACATAAAAATATATGGTATTATAGGGATACGTTCCAAGGTGACAAAAAAAACACAACATTTAACATATTAGGCATAATTGTAATAAAGTCTATTTTTTTAGTCCATTGGACAAGGTTTTTACAAATGATATTCGGTTAGAGACCTATATAGAATCCTTTTTATCAATGTACCGATTTGATTCGCGAATAAAGAAAACTTTAGCTGCGAACATAGGAATTGGGTGCATTTTCATCGTGGAAACGCGAATGAAGGAAGCGCGAATAAGGAGCTTTTACTCTATCATAAATAATAAAAAAATAACATCTGAAATTCAGTAGACAGCTTTTGGCTGTGCCCCTGGCGTTGCTGATGTCCATGACCGACAATGACGACTTTCCATCAGATGGGCCGTATGCTTGCATGTCTGCAATAGCAATAAAAAGTACATGGTACTGAATATGAATATTTTATATAAATATAATAATTACCTTTATCTGATGAAGTTGGAAATGTATGTAGTTGTCGGTATTTTGAGGAAGTTGTTTTAGTCCCCCCAAAATACAAAAAATGGCGACCGTGTAGTTTCAATAAATTGTTGTATTTTACATATTTATTGATAGTCACAGCAAAACGAGGCCGGGTTCCAATAAATATATTAATAAATCAATCAATAAAAACTATAATCGTAATTCAACTTCATATTTTGTATCCTATAACTTTAAAAGGTTTTTTTTTTTAATCAGGTTATATTCATATTCTATTCCTTTTTATATTTTTATAGTGTATATGTAATGCTATTTGATAAAATTATAAATTATTGTGCCTCAATTATTGTGATAGTAATGTACTTAAGACATTCCATCCATTTGTAATGCGTCCAATGAAGCCATAATTATGTATATTTTATGATGTACAGATTAAAATATTTTTAATAAAGTTTTTTGTATGAATGAATTATGTGATTTTTTTAAACCCTTCTAGTAAATCGTCATTTTATTTAAAGGGCTTTAATATGTGTTAGGGTTTCGAATCACACCTACCTTTTTTTCGGGCCGTGGGCCGAACCTCCTACGAGGCGCCTCCTAGGGGGCGCGCGGGGTATGCGGGACTTGACGATCTGCAAGGTCTTGGGAGCAGACCATGGGCCCAAGGAATTTTAGGGCCCACCCACTAAACGACTCCCCTGGAATCACCTACCTGACACAACGCAATTTTTTTTCTTTATTGCTTATATGGTTGGACAAGGTCACAGCCCACCTGAAGTGGTAAATTTACAAATTATTTGGTTTTCGTTTTTATTAAACGATTTTTTCCCTTACCTTTTTGCTGGTAGTGGTCGACCTTGTCAACCAAAAGAGCCAAATATAGATAACACACAATTGAAATTTATTCAAAGAGAGTGATTTTTTTAACTTAAATGTATTTATAGCCTTGTCTTGCAAAAATGTTTACTTGGCTCTCTTACAAGGCAAGACAATAAGTAATATTTTGGGTCTGCGCTGAGAAGCCAAAGAGCCGCGGGTTGCCGACCACGGGCCTAAGGGGCTATCCCAGCTACTTTCTGAGTTGAGCAATACTATTCCTACTCATTAGGTAGGTAGATCTAGTATGACCTCTCGAGGTCTCTAGAATAGGTAGGAAAAAAACTTCTGATCACTATCTGGTACCGTGTGAACGTAATGCCAGTCAGTCAGTCTACCATTCTGCCTACTTACAGAACAAATGACATCATTGCAGATATTATTGTGTGAAAAAAAAACCAATACATTTCATTTTTGTAATTTTTATTTGTAAAATTTAAATACAATAGTGATGAAAAATACTTGTAAACAATCTCTAGTCGTTTTCGTTAAATATACTTATATCGATAAATTTACAATAGATTCGCGAACTCTTAACTAATTGGTTCTGTTTAGATTGACTCGAACGATACGATAAGAACGATTAATAAACCCTTAGTTTAAAAATTTAAATTCGAAAAAAAAAACTGTTTATTGTTTTTTTTTTTACAAAATGGAAGCCACCAGTTTATATATACATTCTACAATATAAACCGTTATTTTAATACGACAATATATAAGAACTTAAATTTATTTGGGATGGTATTATCATCATTATTATGCTACGAAGAAGGTACTTATATGAATATCTGAGCAATTACAAGAGCATTATATAAATATGTATACTGATTAAAATAATTTCAATATATTGAACTATGAAACCTATAAATTACAATAAGTTCATGATGCTTATATAAATAAATATAGATGAGCATTTTTTTTGTCAAAGGCACTACAACGATATTTTGTTTTGTGGATTTTGAGACAATTCTTTTGTGTAGGTAATTAATGTACGCACTAATAAAAAAAATCTTAATAATTATTCTAACTAAACGTTTTGTTTTATTGCGATATATTATGGCGGAGTGAATATATATTTATAACTCCTGTTGTGGTCGGTGTTATGTCAAATGTGAACAAAAAAAACCAACGATTATTATTTTTATTAAAATTATTACCGCATCGTGGTTAAATTTGAATCGCTGTTTCTGTTCGGCATAACGTAGACCACTTCACGTTCGCTTCTAATATGCTCCTTGTTGGAATATGATCACTAATTACAACTATAATTCGTGAGACAAAGGCTTTGTTCGTCGGAAGCATCACGCTCCGAAGGGACCAGCGGTGTCGGAGTTTCGTAAGCCGTGCTCAAGGTAGGGGCCGAGCGACGATTCCCTTCAACTTTATCGATTAATATTATCGATATTCTTAACTTTATCGATATTCCATAAACTACTTTCAACATTAAGATACTGATGATACATAGCTCGGCCCATATAATACGTGCCATTAACGTGCGTCAGTTTCGCAACCAGAATCGGACCTGTTTCGTTTGCATTAATCAGATAGTGTAGGTACGTAAAAGTTTAAATGACATTGACAGTTGAGAATGTCAACTTTTAAATAGAGTCACATAGCTGTGGCGTCTTACACTGCAACGGCCTTGAATCGAAACTCTTCACCGTCACTTCGTTACGGCTCCCGCGCGCTCAGTACATGAATGCAAGGTAAACATTGTTTTTCGGGGACTTTTTAGATTTCTTGTTGTTCCTTTTCAAACGGTTGAGCTTACAACCCTCGTCGTGATAGTACGAGTACTGGGGGTAGGGGACGTAGGCGCCGGTCACTTGGTCGATGGGTACCATGATGGGCAGGTCCGTCATCGAAGCCGGCCGCTCGTACGAAGACGAGTCAGAGTCTTTAGGCTCTGCGTACTGGGGGCTGTTGCTCTCCAGCTGGTTACCAATCTCGTGACTTTGGTTGCAGACGGGCACGCTCCTGCTCGTGTCCGCTGACACGTTGGAGCGAGACCGGAGCATCGGACGCGTCGACGAGAAATCGTCCGCAGAGTGCTGTAGACTCTTGGACCGAGGTCGGGCCAAAGTTTGGGGAGGCGTCTCGTCTATACGGGACAGGGTGTGCCTTCTGACTGGGCGGTAGACTTTCTTGTCGCCGATCAGCTTGGGTCGTTTGATTTTCCGGTGGGAGTTGAATGTGTCGAGTGAGGAGTGGGAGGAGGTTGTACGGGCGCGGGGCGAGGGGTTGCGGGCCGGGGCCTGCGGGGCGGGGGCGCAGTGCGGCGCCACCAGGTCCGGGATCTGGTCGCGTGCTCAGTAGTTGTAGGGCCCGTACTGCGAGCCGTGGTAGTAGGGCCCGGGGTACGCCGCGGGCGGCGGGTATCCGGCGTAAGCGTACTGCTGCTTTTGTGGGTATACTGGAAACACAAATTCGATATTAATACTTTTGTTGAAATGGAATGTTGCTAGCTTATTCTGAATTATGTAAATTTTATATCTCTAAATTAATGAGAACGATACATATAGTTTCTCAAACTAATAACAAATTTATATATAAGTATTATAAAATATTCTATTATAAATCAGAACCAATCCCCCAACGTCACAAGCATGCCGTGCCAACGATTGAGAAATGTATTTACAAAAGTATTGATTGTGTCTCATTTGGATTGAACGATTATTGTTTTTAAATTCATGACATCATCGCTAACATTTTCCGAACAATGGTCACTGTGTAGGTACTTAATCAGGTAAAATGTTTCAATAAATGTTAAACAATCAATTTAGATTTAAGTTAACTTTATCGTTTAAAATGCACAAACTAAAAAAATTAATACGCAGCCTAAAATATATAAATGATTTAGTTTTTGTTTAATGATGTTTCGTAATAAAGGAAGTTATGATAAGCGGATTACCCGGCATGAGGTACTGCATATTAAGCGCTTCCTCCCGCTCTCGCTCGCCGCGTAAGCAAATGGCCGCCGACGAGAACAAGATGGCCGACAGCAGTGACAGCCCGACGCCGCACCACGCCACCATATACGACCAATCGTACCAAACGCGAGAGTTGTCACGTAATATCTGGTTTATACCAATATCCGACAACGAATATCGATTTTCGAATTGTGTACGTGAGTGTTCATCGTGCGGGTGTTGATTGCGTACGAATAATACGGTAATTATGGCAACACGGATTTTTTTTTTATAAAAAAATACATTCGTAGTTTCGTGTGAGATGTGTGGGTGAGTTTAAAAAAAACGGAGAACCATGGGAAATATAAAATTAACGATAGTTGAAATTGGATAGAATTCAATGGGTAAAACGTACAGCACCATGTTAATGTATGTAAGCATGTTAGTATTGCGTTTGGCGTAAACCAGATATTTTAGAGAAATTATATTTTTTTAATAAATTTAGACCGGTCGCGAGTCCGCAGTTGCCATTCCGAACATGGAAAGAAAGAGAAAAAGCATTTTGTTAGTATGATGATACTTACGTAGCTTTCGCTTATAACTAAGTTATGATCGTTCGAAGTAAAATATACAAAAGTTTCGTTGCCAGATCTTCCTTAACCGCCAAGCGTTAACCGTTGCACAAGATGGCCGAACCCACAAAATGGCGGCCGAGCCGGTCTCTAACCTGGCATAATGTACTGCACATTATTCTGCTGTTCCCGGCGCTTTTCTTTGCAGAGACAAATGGCGGCAGAGAAGAATACTATGGAGCTGGAGAAGGAGACGCCCACAGACAACCAGGCGAGGATGTACGACCAGTCGTACCATATCGATGAGTTGTCTTTTAGTACCTGCCGCGGAACTCGTTTAAAACTATTTGCTTTATACTCCTCGATTAAAATTTAATCTCTTAACAATATGCTTTTCAAATTCAACGAAAAAATATTCAGGTTTAAATATTATGTTCTAATGACTCACGTTGGGCCATTGTTGATAGAACTCCTCTCCTACAACCTTCTCCTTTTCATAAAACTCAACCCCGTGCCATAGTGCCATAGCGCCCGCCGACAGCAGACCTGGAACGAACACGTAGGTACAGTTACGTCCAATTTTCGAGTACATCAAAGCTGCGTATCCATTGAAAAAGTACCAGTGTGCTTAGTGCGAGTTTTTTGAAATTTTCGATAGCGTTAAAGTTAGCTCAAATTTGTATGCAGTTAGAACAGCGGTAGGTACCACCACCCCGCCTATTTCTGCCGTGAAGCAGTAATGCGTTTCGGTTTGAAGGGTGGGGCAGCCGTAATAACTATACTGAGACATTAGAACTTGTATCTCAAGGTGTATGGCGCATTTACGTTGTAGATGTCTATGGGCTCCAGTAACCACTTAACACAAGGTGGGCTGTGAGCTCGTCCACACATCCATGCAAAAAAAAATAAAAAATGATTTTTTTAATGATCTAATATGTTTTTAATGCGTAATTTTTTTTTAAAAATAGCATTCCTCACTCCTCTATATTCTCTATAAGTGTGAGAAATTTCATACTCCTCCGTCGGCGCAATTTTCTTAAAAAGGGGTACAAAGTTTCTTATTCACGTATTAAGAGGGATTAAGTAAGGGTTTATTAAGTGTTGATAAAGTTCGGACTTACATGTGACGAGCATCAGTATAGCGGTTGCGGTGATGTTGCCGGGACTGCGCTTCCAGCAGCCGACGACGCCCGTCCAGAAAGCAATGAACAACGTCAAGAACGCCACAATGAACAACGCCACCGTTGACCGAGCCATGTGTAGCCTGGAAACAGTTTATAGATTGAACAGTTTGTGGTAGGCAGGTTTGAAGGAAGAAAGGATCTGAGGGGGGACCATCCCTCCCTTACATCATGGAGATAGAGCCGCCAGAATAATTGATTGATCGGAACGTTACAGATCACCATCGTCATTCTCATTAAACAAACTCGCTACGTATCAATTACTTAAACAGCATCACCTCATTGTAATCATCGCTTCACCTACATCATTACGTCACCATATTATTATGAAAACGGCCAACAGGCAAAATCATCACCTCTGCCTCGTCAGGCAGGTCGTCCAAGCGTGGGCAGAGGGGATTGCCCCGAGGCCCGACCCGTGCCTCCGCAAGGGGACACGAAGACCCAACGAAGGCAGGTTAGGTAAGCAGCGGTTTAGCTCTGCCCCTGGCATTGCTGAAGTCCATGGGCGACGGTAACCACTCACCGTCAGGTGGGCCGTACGCTCGTCTGCCTACAAAGGAAATAAAAAGTAAAAAAATAAGTAGACAAACATTTTGGATCATTCATGAATATATCGAGTTGTGAAATACTATTTGGTATACGCAACATTTTTGGTACATCACTCGAGAGACATTTAAAGTTTAAAATTTGGGAGAAAAAAAAATTATAACAGAAATACTTCCTCAACTATTCGAATGCGGTAAACTTAATTGAAATTCAATTAAAAATTTAGAACACTTGTTGCTAATATCAAATAAAACGCACCTTTAATTACAAAGATAAATGTCGCATATCAAGCGAAATGTCGCTTAAGCCAAATAGGCTTAAGCGACAATAATACTCCTCGATATAGCAACTGACCAGTGATAGATACATGTGCGAATGTTGCTTTAACGATACTGCCCTAAGATCTATATATCTATATCTAAGTCTATATGTCTATGTTCCGAAATACAATTTTTTTTTATTGCCGTATAGGCAGACGAGCATACGGCCCACCTGATGGTGAGTGGTTACCGTCGCTCATGGACGTCAGCAATGCCAGGGACAGAGCCAAGCCGCTGTCTACCGTTTAATACTCTCTTTAATACTTATATAATACTAATTTAATACTTCGGTTCAGAAAAATTATACTGTAGTGAATGCTCACATATGACTAATACAACTTAGTTATTTGGTTACTAGGTATTTTAATATTTTATAAGCCTTGCACTTGATTGGTAGGATGAGCTCATGGTCCATCGAGTATTAACTGATTACTAAAATTCACTCTGATGTTTCAATAGAAGCCTCAATTGTACAATAACTGAGGAGAATCGAAACAAAGTCACATATCCCATTTTATAATCAATTACAGCATAATATCCATGTCTATCTTATACCTATAAACGAACAATTCTTGTATATTAATATATATATATATATAATCTGAATCTCGGAAACGGCTCCAACGATTTTCATAAAATTTAGTATATAGTGGTTTTCGGGGGCGATAAATCGATCTAGCTATGATTTATTTTCAGAAAATGTTTTATTCGTGTTTCCAATAATCAACTCTTCCCGACATCTATTGGCGAATAATAATACTATTTTTCTTAATTGAGGGCAACTAACAGCTTTAAAGACACAACAAGAGGGCGTTATCAAAAAAAAAACGAGTAAAGCTCGGTCACCATCTAGTGTATTTCTAAATTAAACAATTTATGCACTATATTTATTAGTTTATTGTTGGCAACACACTTTAACTAAATTACAGATTTATGTCCGTCTGGCATCCCTCAGTTTAATAATTATGTTCATATCAGCATTTTTGCGATAAAGTTTTTAAGATTGATTTAAACATCTTTTGAATGATGGTGGTGATTTGGAAGATCAATTTGCGAAGCTTATATAAAGTAGCTACCGTCAGCATAAGTCTTCGCTTAACACGAGACAATTTAACTGATTTTAACTACGTTTGATTGCATACAGAACAAATATAGTTAAATAAAGATATCGACTGCCATTTTAAATGCGAAATCCGTGTTTGGTTTTTGTATTCGGAAAATTCCATAAATCAGATTTCAAAGAATTAAACTTCATAGTTAAACTTCAGAGAAAAAAATATATCTATACTATCTATACTTAATATTATAAAGAGGAAAGATTTGTTTGTTTGTTTGTATTGAATAGGCTCCGAAACTACTGAACCGATTTTAAAAATTCTTTCACTGTTTGAATGCTACACTATTCCCGAATGACATAGGCTATAATCTTTTTTGAAAAAAATTAGGGATCCTTACTAAAACTCCAATAATGTAACCAAAGGTGTGAAAAATTACCTAAAATATTCTTTACATCGCGTGCGCTGCGAAAACTATTTATGATAGAATAAAATAATGTACTACGACTTTGTAGAACACATTGTTATTTACAAAAAATGTCGCGACAGCATATGTCTAACTATTATAGTTATGCCGCAATAAGTGTTCTTTTATTTGAAAAAATAAAACAACGTCAAATAGCGTTGAAATTTTTGTTAAAGACCCGAGCGGAGCCGGAGCGGGCCGCTACTCTATACATATAAATAAAATTTGGAGTGTCTGTTTGTAATATTGAAATAACCGCCTTTTACTACATGCATATGAATATATATGTAACATAAACCAAAATATTTTTTTTTTTAATTTTTGTCTGTCTGTTTGTTCCGGCTAATCTTTAGAACGGCTGGACCGATTTTGACGGGACTTTCACTGACAGGTAGCTGATGATATAAGGAGTAACTTAAGCTACTTTTTTAGACTAGCTTCGCCCCGCGGCCTCACTCGCGGTACGACAATAACCGCGGGTAGCATCGCGGGACTCAACTATCAATAATAAAATTTAATGTTTCCGAAGCGAAGCGAGAGCGGTCGCTAGTATACAATAACTCTGTTGGTTGTTATTGCATTTTAATTCATCTTTAATGTTGCACGCGTGTTGTAACTACCATACGTTTATGACCATTTATTTTGACGAAATAATATGAAATAATTCGTTCATGAAGGTTCTGTTCGGAGGTTGCACAATAGCCTTTACGTTTGTGTTACAATAAACATTAAACAATTCGCTGTGCGTTATTTAAACGGTTTTTATTAATTTTATTTCATTATCTTTAAGGACCAGTAGGTCACTATTAATGGTTAGACTAAGTCTTACATTGAAAATATATTGATTGAGAAATAGTTAATTGAGTGATACAACAAAATCATGTTTAGTTTTGTTGTTTGTTACTTCATTTCTATTCCTCCTGTAGTTTTACGTCTATAAGATGTTAGAATGGAAATTTTCATAGATACTAGGCTGCACTAAAAGTATCGGGAATGGAATATTTCCACTGTTCCTGTCATATTAAAATCTTTTTAATTGAAAACTCCTTGGTTTTAAAAATCGAATACCATTTATTTATTTAAAAAAAGATTCTCGGTCTTGTCACGAGGTTTTGTCAAACTTGTTTAGTCGTTGAGAAAATGGAATTGACTCGAGAAAATTCAAGAGCTATGATTTATTATGACTTTCGAAGTGGTTTAACACAAAAACAATGTGTTGACCGGATGATTTCTGCATTTGGTGATGAAGCCCCATCCAAAACCACAATTTATCGCTGGTTTGCTGAGTTTCAACGTGGACGTGTCAAGCTCAGTGATGATCCCCGTCAAGGTCGTCCAAAAACTGCAGTCACCCAAGAAAACGTTGATGCTGTGCGTAAGCTGATTGAGGAAGATCGACATGTGACATACCGCGAAATTCAGGCAACTTTAGACATTGGCATGAGTCAAATACAAATAATCTTGCATGAACAATTAGGTGTAAAAAAGTTGTTTTCCCGATGGATACCGCATTCGCTCTGTGGAGAGCAAAAAGCGGCTCGCGTTACTTGGTGCGTCAGAACTCTCGAAAGATTCCACGCAGGATCCTCAAATGCTGTATACAACATTGTATCAGGTGACGAATCCTGGATATACGCGTACGAACCCGAAACAAAAAACCAGTCACGAGTTTGGGTGTTCGAAAATGAGTTAAAGCCAACAAAAATTGTTAGTTCACGGAGTGTTGCAAAAAAATGGTGGCCACGTTTGTCTCTAAAACCGGCCATGTTACGACTATTCCTCTTGAGGGACAAAGAACGGTTAATGCAGAATGGTATGCTAGCATTTGTTTGCCACAGGTCGTTTCTGAACTCCGTAAAGAGAACTGCAACCGCCGCATCATCCTCCATCACGACAATGCGAGTTCTCACACCGCGCACAGAACAAAAGAGTTTTTAGAGCAAGAAAACATAGATAGAATTATTAGACCATCCGCCGTACAGCCCCGACCTAAGCCCTAATGATTTCTATACTTTCCCTAAAATAAAGAATAAATTGCGTGGACAGAGATTTTCATCACCTGAAGAAGCTGTGGACGCCTACAAAACGGCCATTTTGGAGACCCCAACTTCCGAATGGAATGGTTGCTTCAATGATTGGTTCCATCGTATGGAAAAATGTGTCAAATTTCGCGGAGAATACTTCGAAAAGCAATAAATACATTTTTAAATAGTAATGTTGTGTCACTTCGTTAATTCCCGAAATTTTCAGTGCCGCCCTCGTATACAAGATAAAACAAACCATTTTACGAGCGAGAAGTAACTGAAACATATACGAGAAATAGCCACATTCAAGGGCAAAACAAATAGTAAACTCGAAACTTTAAAGAGAATGGAATATTATCGATCTGAATTGATTGGTTTTTGGATAACCAAGCAGAAAGGTTGAGCGGTTGAAGAAATATATACGAGGAATATTATTATGTTTTACAATAAACTGCAATTGACGATGTGGTAATGTCAATAAAAAGGGAGCAAAGACTAGTCTTGCGCATTGAAAAGATCTCGTGTTAGAATAAGCTTACACAGCTTTTTACTATTGGTAGGACCTCTTGTGAGTCCGCGCGGCTAGGCACCACCACCCTACATATTTCTACCGTGAAGCAGTAATGCGTTTCGGTTTGAAGGGCGGGACAGCCGTTGTAACTATACTTGAGACCTTAGAACTTATATCTGAAAGTGGGTGGCGCATTTACGTCGTAGATGTCTATGGGCTCCATTAACCACTTAACACCAGGTGAGCTGTGAGTTCGTCCACCAATCTAAGCAATAAAAAATAAAAAAAACAGAGCATTAACCTGATAGTAAAGATAAGAAAATATACAATGGACAACATGATATTAACGGACATTACTTCACTATAATTCAATCAAAACCAAACCTATAAAACAGTTTATAACCGTCGAAAGGAAGAGACGAGTGAATCAATTTAAACGAATGATCCGTGTCAAACAATAGTTTATTATATTCGGAACTGTTGGCCGGCGACCCACTTGCAATGGGACGCAAGGCCTCGCCTCTAGTTCTAAGCTGTCGCGGTCAGTGTGATTTAGAATTGCTTTGAAATAAATTACGTCGCCCTTAATCTTAGACAAATATGTGCCAATGAAACCAGTGTAAGTAAGGTTTAAAGTCATCGTGGCCTAAAGGATAAGACGTCTGGTGCATTCGTGTTGAGCGATACACCGGTGTTCGAATCCCAGGCGGGTACCATTTTTTCTAATGAAATACGTACTCAACAAATGTTCACGATTGACTGCCACGATGAAGGAATAACATCGTGTTATAACAATCAAACCCGCAAAATTATAATTTTCGTAATTACTGGTGGTAGGACCTCTTGTGAGTCCGTACGGGTAGGTACCACCGCCCTGCCTATTTCTGCCGTGAAGCAGTAATGCGTTTCGGTTTGAAGGGCGGGACAGCCGTAATAACTATACTGAGACCTTATGAAGTCATAAATCAAGGTGGGTGACGGCATTTACGTTGTAGATGTCTATATGCTCTAGTAACCACTTAACACCAGGTGGGCTGCGAGCTCGTCCATCCAACTATGCAATAAAAGATAAAACTTTATTGGTTTTAATCTAAATGGGATATGTGCTTGGACATGCGTTAAACAAGTTCACTTACGCTAAATTAAGATAACGACAGTACGATCAATCAACTGCATAATTCATATCAATTGTGTAATTATAATCACCTGTTCATTGCATCGTCTGAGAGGCCTTTGGTTTCGTTGTTCTCGTCGGGAATGAAGTAGTCTACATTACTGCAGTGAGTCTCCACCGGTGACAGGTAGATTTCAACTGGAATCAAAAAGATTGGTGTTGATTAAGAATTTTTAATCATGGCAGAGCATCTTGTGAGTCCACAAGCGTAGGTACCAACCACCACCTTGCCTACTTCAGTTTGAAAGACGGTAGAGCCGTTGTAGTGTAAAAACGGTAACTTAGAATTCACGTCTCAAGGATTCTCAAGGCATTTACATTGTTCACTTCTATGGACTCCGGTAACCACTTAATATCAGTTGAGACGTGAATTCATCCTTCATATTAATAATACAAAATCCATCATTGAAGTTTGTAGTCGTCGTAGCCTAACGGATAAGACGTCCGGTGTATTCGTGTTGAAGCGATGCACCGGTGTTCGAATCCCGCAGGCGGGTACCAATTTTTCTAATGAAATACGTACTCAACAAATGTTCACGATTGTCTTCCACGGTGAAGGAATAACATCGTGTAATAAAAATGAAACCCGCAAAATTATAATTTGCGTAATTACTGGTGGTAGGACCTCTTGTGAGTCCGCGCGGGTGGGTACCACCACCCTGCCTATTTCTGCCGTGAAGCAGTAATGCGTTTCGGTTTGAAGGGTGGGGCAGCCGTTGTAACTATACTTGAGACCTTAGAACTTGTATCTCAAGGTGGGTGGCGCATTTACGTTGTGGATGTCTATGGGCTCCAGTAACCACTTAACACCAGGTGGGCTGTGAGCTCGTCCACCCAACTAAGCAATAAAAAAAAAAAAAAAGACAATAATGAAAACTACTTTTACGATTTAATTTCGCATTTTTTATTGTCATTAAATTATTTCTGACGTTTTAAAGACTCCTCAGTTTTTGGGTGATTGCAAACGACAAAGGTGTTATTCGTCGACATTTGAACATCGTGCCCTATTAAGTGTATAATCTATGTCGTGCCCAATTATTACAACGTAGGAAACAATATAGTGGCAATAAAAAACGCTAGATTAAACAGTAATTTTAACTAAGCAGAAAGAACATATTATGTAATGACTATGTACTATTATAATTTATTATTAAAAAAAAGAACATAATATTCCTAAATAACCTAAAAGTACATGTTATTATCCGCAACACGCTTCGTCAGTAGTATTATCATGTGAACTGTTTTTAAACTAATTATAATAAACTGTATTTATAAATTTAGAAATAATTCACTAACAATAGGAAAAAAAGAAAAAAACCAAACTCGATACGAAAATTCGTAAAATTTTTAAAGAATTTTTAATATTCTGTCGTAAATTTTCCAAATTTAGCAATGATATTACTTTTCGTGAGCAAAATTTATTCGAAGAATCACATTTAATACCAAAAGCGTGAATCAGCGGTTGTCCTTTGGCAAAATGAATTCTATACGGGTTTTAACATCCTTCTAAGCGTCGCTCTTAATCAAATGTAAGTCGGACAATGACCTTGGCGCGTTCATACGAGGAGAAAACTATGTCTAATACCTAGACTGCAATCAGCTATTCAGATGCAAAATATGATTTATTTTTTTATTGCTTAGATGGGTGGACGAGCTCACAGCCCACCTGGTGTTTAGTGGTTACTGGAGCCCATAGACATCTACCAGGTAAATGCGCCACTCACCTTGAGATATAAGTTCTAAGGTCTCAGTATAGTTACAACGGCTGCCCCACCCTTCAAACCGAAACGCATTACCGCTTAACGGCAGAAATAGGCAGGGTGGTGGTACCTACCCGCGCGGACGCACAAGATTTCCTACCACCAGTAATAAAGAATATTGTATGAACGAATTATTTAAAAGCACATAAAATTGTAGGTAAACTTATGAGTTTAGGCCAGGGGCTCCCAAACTTATCTATCTAAGTAATAAAAAAATAAAAAAATACAATTTGCGGAATGCTTAATTTTATAAAAAACTAGCTTACCCGGCAAACATTGTTTTGCCATATATAAGATTTCTAGGGAATTTCTAGTGTAGAAAAAAAAAGTAACTTATTGTAAGTGTGTAAGGATGTGGTAAATGAGTGAAAGAGGTATGTAGTGCTGTGAACGATGAGGGAATATATAATAAAAATAACAAAACCTCATTCAACCACATAATACCTGATTATAACAAAAAAAAAAGTCCAAATAAAAAAAAAATGTTAGGAGTGGACAACCCTAATCACTTAGGGGTATGAAAAATAGATAGTAGTCGATTCTCAGGCTTACTGAATATGCATAAAAAATTTCATGAGAATCGGTCAAGCGGCTTCGGAGGAGTATGGGAACGAACATTGTGACACGAGAATTTTATATATTAGATAAAGACTAAGATATGTATAAGGTGTTTGGCAGTATTGTCATGATAAATTTTATTTCTTTGTTTACAAAATATGCTCTTTGTAAACAATAACGCAGGCTTTTAAAACATTTTGTATTGTACACTCAGATTACATATCTGCATAGTATTGCAAAAATCAATCTGTATTCGTATTCCAAAAACCTACTTTATATCAGATTTTTACATAAGAAATATGTAAGTCCACAAAAAAAACTTGCGCCATTGTTACTTGCACACATGATCCATTCATTTACTCACTGTTTTTGTCTCTTTCATTCTAAATTCGTAATACACTGTTAACAGAGATAGATAGAAGTTTGTCAGTCACCAAGAATTCAGTTTCGCAACATTTGATTTCAATTCGTTGCATAGAAGTTTTGATCACATGAGAATTAGCGCGAAAATTCAAGCGAGTCGCGTGAGACAATTTTGAACTGAACTGTATTATTATGCCTTTCTTATATTATATACATGTATCAAAGTCCAGAGAAAAGTAACAAAAAAATGTTCAGTACCAGATTAAGATAAAAAATTACTTTCGTACAATACATACAAATTAAATAAAGTTACATCTCTCAATACCTCAGCTCATTTCGAAGGATGAAATTCTATTAAGCGACATTTCGCTTCATAGACGACATTTATCTTTGTAATTGAATATAATATGCAATTTCGAAAAGGGCACATGTCGCATATTTTGTCAAATACGTTTTTTCATATACATGTAGTTTTGAGGCTTACCTACACCCATTTTATAATAATTCCAGTAATTTTCAATTGCTAATTAGCACTAAAATATATCTCAAAAATATTTAAAATTTTACACTGCTTTAGAAAGTAAGCAGTTTTTTTTCATTTCCTGAACATTTTACATTTTCAGAGATGTGCCCTTTTCGAAATTGCATATTCAATTAAATATGCGTTTTATTTAGTACTAGCTGACCCGGCAGACTTCGTAGTGCCTCAATCGATAAATAAAAGACCTAAACTTTTGTATAAAATAAACTTAAAACAAACAAAAGGAATCCGTCCGACACATCAAAGGGAAAACAAAATTGTTATTTTTATTTAATTTCGAGCATTTTCATATTTATCTAAACCTTTTAAACCTTCTCTGGACTTCCACGAATAATTCAAGACCCAAATCAGCCAAATCGGCCCAGCCGTTTTCGAGTTTTAGCGAGACTAACGAACAGCAATTCATTTTTATAGGTATATATAGATTAACAATAACAGTTCGATCTTTTTAATTGAACTTCAATTACTCCATTTAAGTAGCTGAAGATAAATTTTAGTTATGATATTTTTTCCAAATTATAAATGTGGCTCTCGATATAATAAGTAGGTACCTCTAGCTCTATCCATATCATCTAAAGTAATCTAAATCTAGCCAAAGACTAATTAAGTACAACATAAGAAATTAAGACGGCTAATTCTGTAATAGAGATGAGATTTTAGTGATAATAATAATATTATTAGATTATTCATCAACAAAATAACAAAACCTAAAACAAGGCAAATTTTTGCCTCAAAGTTATTCGTGTAACGTTTTGCAAGGTCAACGAGATTTCTACCAATAGTTATCGAGTCTCTCATTGTAACTCATTTTAGTATGAACGTATGAATATTCAATAAGCATTATTATTATAAATAGTAAGGAATGCATTGACGTATTGTTCGGCGTAGTGTTGTGACATGCGAGAAATCATACCGAAAAACATAATTCATAAACATTGTATTGTGACGTGGTACAATTTAAGAGCGATTATACAGTAAATCGAAAATAAATTGTCATTGAACTCTTAAGCAACGGGATGATCTATGCGAACTCGGGTCATATTGTCAAAGTCGTATCAAACACATTAGCGTGTTCCAGTTTGAACAGTGAGAATTAACAAAAGGATACATTAATATGCTTTTACTAGCTGACCCGGCAGACTTCGTAGTGCCTCAATCGATAAATAAAAGACCCAAACTTTTGTATAAAATAAACTTAAAACAAACAAAAGAAATCCGTCCGACGTGGGACAGATCAAAGGAAAAACAAAATTGTTTGTTTTTCATATTTATCTACCTTTTAAACTTTCCCTGGATTTTTACCAATAATTTAAGACCAAAATTAGCCAAATCGGTCCAGCCGTTCTCGAGTTTTAGCGAGACTAACGAACAGCAATTCATTTTTATATATATAGATAGATTTAATTTCATGCAAATAACTAATTGAAAAATATTATACATAATGAATAAATGAAGTGAAAAGGCGTGTGTAGGCAGTACCCGGAATTGTAAAGTGAACGTAATTAAATATAAGAACGTATTGTTTTACAAACGAAAATATTATTGCAGATTAACATTTGAAATGGGTTGAGATAATGTTAACTGTCGTTATAATTAGATGTAGATTCGTGTGACTCAATCTTAGATAACAACAAAACCGGATCAAACCCATGAACAACTTTTACTATTTCTCATTTACGACTTCCATAATATTATTAGTTTATTTTTTCCCAAGAAACTGGTATAAAATTACCTTCGATATCTCTGCTGCATGCCACTGAAATTAAAATATTTTAATTATGCAACTTTTGTTGAAACAGCAGAGTCTTACTTTATGACGAGAAACAAAATAAATTCCATACAAACCCGTATACGATTATAATTAAAACAGCGTAATTAACACTTCCTATTCTAATAATTAGAACGAAATTTAAATATAAAAAAAAACTAATTTCGAATACAAAGAGTTTTAAATTAATGAGTCGCGTGTAATTTAAATTCATTGTTCAAATCGCTTCGCGAGCATCGCTTGAGTCGCGTCCAAATATAATAAGCGCGTCGCCAAATGGGTGACCCAGTCGTGTTGGCATTTCGTGGCTATCTGAAGGAGTGGTAGAGAAAGTGACCGTCCTTCTTATTTATTCGTACAGGTGTTTGTCTTTGCTTATTATAGTTCAATGAATTATAGCTCCCAATGAACGCAGCGATGGTGGTGTCAAATGTCTCCAGTGACATTTCAATGCAAGAGAAATTGCTATTCAACTTTTATATTTGACTCAAGATTAAGATTAGTGAATAAATTGTCTAAACTGTTATAGTAATAACACGTGTGGTGTCTAGGCATATCTCGTGATCTTTAAGACTTGTAATGCTGCTTTCCGAATCCTTAATAAAGTTAAGATTATTTAAGGCTGGTTTAATTAAAACACTTTTTGATATTGAATTCAGTGTTACCTTATTACAAGGAAAGATGTTTGAGGAAAAGGACAAATCCTAGTAACTAACTAAGGATGTACATGTGGTGGATATTAAAATTTGTCTTTGTTCCCTTCTGCATAATACATATTTCTTAGCCGGAGGCATGAAAATTAAATTTATAAATACATATAGTTATATGTAATTAATCTACTATATCAATTTCCTCTTCGATAGCTATGACGTCAATGTTACACCGTGAGTCATGTCAATGGCCACGTATGTATATAGGTATATATTATCAAAGAATGTTGATGAAAATTTATGAGCCTCAAGTTCTTACGAAAGATGCATAAATTTTATCACTACGTTATGACATAAAATGTTTAATTTCTCGTTAATTATATAAGTAAATTATATAAATACGTATGAACAATAGAAGACGCAGATTTCGGTTGATATCGTGTTCACGCTTACATTAAACAGTTACTCCCATTGTAACATTATTATATCCAACTTTTTTGCTATCAATTTTTAATGATCATCTCGCAACTTCCGGTATAAAATACCTACTATACGCAAAGTATACTATTAATTGACGCTAGTCACTCACTAAATGGCACTGAGTGGCAGTGGGCAGGCCACATAGCGCGAAGATCGGACGGCCGATGGGGCGGAAAGATCCTCGAGTGGAGACCACATACTGGCAAGCGCAGTGTGGGACGGCCACCTACGAGAAGGACCGACGACCTGGTAAGAACCGCTGGGTCACGTTGGATGCAGGTGGCAACGGACCGGCCGCACTGGAGATCACTTGGAGAGGCCTATGTTCAGCAGTGGACAATGGACAGGCTGAGACGACTCACTGAATGCGGTTCCGATCCGGTAGTAGATTCTGCGAAGCACTGCTCTTGCTAGGGCTAGTGTTAGCAAATTCTCTCAGGCTGAACCCGTGAGCTCACCTACCCGTCCACGCGAGCTGGGAATAATCCCTTAGACTACCAGCAGCAAATAAGTAGGGCATATAACTCACTGAACCCAAAATAAGGTACCTTTTTACAAGTCAAAATCTTTTGCCTATATTATAAAATCCTTGGTATTCGAAACATATGGCAAACATATTTGCATCGTAATGGAAAAAAAACAGGAAAGAAAACATTGAGCCGGTGTTTTCTCAGTCAGTCGGTACTCATTACGGCTGTTTCACTTTCACGGCTTTTCCAATACAAATGGAGGCTTAGAAAGGTTTCATTTACTACTCGCATATTGAAGTATTTAATGTTAATTCTGACCTGAGCATGGCCGCGAGGTAAGGCGCGGTGTGCAAGTGAAAAATATTATGTTGAATGTGGCACGAAGAAAGTGTGTCTTACGTATATTACTTATGGTAGGTATATACAAACAACGGTAATTATTAAATTAATTAAACACTTTTTTATTATTGCTTAGATGGGTGGACGAGCTCACAGCCCACCTGGTGTTAACTAGTTACTGGAGCCCATAGACATCTACAACGTAAATGCACCACCCATCTTGAGATACAAGTTCTAAGGTCTTAAGTATAGTTACAACGGCTGCCCCATCCTTCAAACCGAAACGCATTAATGCTTCACGGCCGAAATAGACAGGGTGGTGGTACCTACCCGCGCGGACTCACAACAGGTTCTACCACCAGTAAGAACAATTATATGTAGGTCAGTTTGAACTTCGGCTGACTCGGCGGTGGACTCGGCAGCAATGCCATCTCTGGTTTCCATAGTACAGGGAATCTAATTTCGGGGCCAAATGACCATGTGTGACCCGGGTTTTATTTATGTAGGCAGCCTTACATATAAAGGGTATGACGAATAGATGCCATTAAAAACACACCTCGAGCAAAGGACACCTACAAACATGTGATTCGACTTTTTGATCTTAAACACAAAAAAAATCACTATTAGATATGATAACCGAGAATCAGTCAGGTCTTATATTTCAAAATTACTACCCAAACTCTGCTGTACGTATCTATTACGTATTTATTCATTACGTATGACGTCATTTGAGGCTAAGCGACAAACCAGGCATGACTTAAAACGTAAAAAGTTTAAATTTCACAAATACTGTCTTATGGTATTTTTTTAAATCTGTTTAAGACGAAAAATATGACTTTTTTATTGACAACACTAAAAGAAAGAAAATTAGATGACAGACAGCGGGTAACTGTTTCGTCTTTGCCTATTTAAAACATTGCTCAAATTTTTTTATAAATAATGTTTTTATTGGGCCCGTTTTTCTGTTTACTAAATTAGCCATCTATGTGTCTTATGAAAGTGAGTGAGTGAGATATAAGACTGCAGTAAGTAAGTCTTTACAGTTCGTACACTTTCAGAAATTCCGAGGCATAGCCAACTTAACTGAGAGCTTGTTGTTGTTATTACTCAATGGATTCCACGAGGCACAATAACAACCAGAATACAAATTCGCGACTTTATAATTCACTAGTTTGCAGTTTACGAAATTAGAATTTCGCAATATCTCGATTTAAATTGGGTTGTGGATTAATTTGGTTAAAATGGCAATGATTGGAAGACTGGTTTTGCATTATATATTTAAAGACCAGACTGGGTCCAGTATCATTAATAAATTAGTAAATATTATTGAAATTATTCGATAAGTAAGGATTCAATATAAATCTAGAATTTTAG
This sequence comes from Bombyx mandarina, assembly GCF_030267445.1. Classification (NCBI taxonomy): domain Eukaryota; kingdom Metazoa; phylum Arthropoda; class Insecta; order Lepidoptera; family Bombycidae; genus Bombyx; species Bombyx mandarina. The sequence continues at coordinate 4,242,756 of NC_143223.1, forward strand.
AATTTACCTTTGACATATCTTTGACTAAGCTGTCAGCGTGACAAGACTACGGAAGTTGTGTAAAAAATAATTTTAGATAAAATTTAGATATTCTATAGAAGTTAGAAGATGGTAGATAGATGAAAAGTTTAAAATCTAATTGGTTCTAGTATATATGTGACAATTTTTGTGGCCAATTATGTACACACGAGATATCATGGTATAGATTTTCAAAATATTTACAGTTTGGCGCCAAACTGGTGTAATTGACTTGTCAGATCCATGACATTAACATGACATTACTATTGGAGTCAACGGTATTGATGTGTGCGGTCACGATGGTCGTGCTAAGCGGAGTGCATGATGCCTCCGCGGTCCGTTAGCACTCGTATGCAATGGGACCAAAGATATACAGTGAACACGTGAGAGAATTGGAAACATGTTCCGTTCCAATTTTTTTATGTTGTTCTTAATGTACAAAACAAAAAACTTTGTGCTCGGACGGAGTTTATTTCGTGAGTGTTTTCAGGCATAGGACGGTTTGCTGCACTGCTTTATCTCTCTTTATCCCCAACAACGAATCTCATTATCTTGTGGACTAATTATGCAAAAAGAACGAAACGGCAAACACGAGCACTTAGATGTTAACTCGCGATCTTGCAACCTTGCATTTACGAGCCCAGTTGGTAATAAGTTCGTTAAAATAACCGTGCAATAATTAGCGCAAACGATAGTTGTACAAATAACAACCTATGATAATCTCGAAATACATAGAACTGCCTTAATATAAATTAATACATTTTCGATTAATTACCGGTTCCTAAATTAGAACAAAGAGACTAATAAAAATGTTGTAAATTTAAATTCAGGTTATTTAGTCAAATTGTTTGGTTGGTACTTTCAGTAGCAGCAGCAGGGAGAATCTATAAAGTTTCTAGGAAATTCTTCAATAACTTCTTCACTACTTTTTTATTCTCTCTATTTTTCATTTCACTAACGGCCATATGCTTCGCCACATCGACCGATCCTCCGTAACGTTTTTTTATTATTTTGCAGAAATTTCGACGCTTTGTATGTTTGCAATATTGCACAATATTAGTGTCTCCTTCTTCTTGCTCTTATCCTACATGATTTAGGGTCGGCGCAGCATGCCTCGTTATAGTTACAACGGCTGCCCCAGCCTTTAAGCCGAAACGCATTATTGCTTCACGGTAGAAATAGGTGGTGGTATCTACCCGTGCTGACTCACAAGGAGTCCCACCACCAGTTAAAGTTTTTAGTTACTCTGTATTTTCAAAATTTACAGTAACAGTATGAACACAACGAATCTTCTAACTTGACACAGTAAATTTTGAAATGTAATCTCAAAATTTGACAAGAAATATAAATTAATATTAAATCTTCAGTTAATTGTTTTGCTTCCACAGGCGATTCGATTGCAATATACCATTCCCCCACCGAGTATTTCTGACAAGGTACGAAGCGAGCGAGCAACGGTATCAAAACCGATCGCCCGCTGAATATGAAATGGATATTGCTACATTTGCGGTTTACTGTGTTACATGGTTACATGCTATGTACACTGTTGGACGTGCCTTCCGCAATTTCATTTAATCGACCACTGTCTAACAGTAGTGGTAATCTTTGGCTTTTACCGGAGTAATCGGTTAGTTCTTCGATTTATAGTAGGGTATTGAAATAGCCCCCCCTCGACCGGGTATCCGTAAACGAGTTACCCAGCGTTAAAAAAAAGGTTATTAAAATAGTTTACATTGGTATCATAAAAATCTGCCTTCCCCTGAACTTTTTCTGATTTTCCAATACCATTAATTCAAGGTCGATAATCGACATTTGATACAAGGCACGCAATCGATCGATAAACTGTCCCGTTTGGAAGTACGATATTACAATGAAGAAAAACCTCGGTCATCGTTCTCGTCGAACCCGTCGCTTGCGACGAAGAGCTCGGCGAGTAAATTAACCCACAGACACAGCTGACTGAGTTTCTCGCCGGATCTTCTTAGTGGGTAGCGTTTCCGATCCGGTGGAAGATTCTCCGAAACACGGCTCTTGGTAGGGTTCGTGTTAGCAACGTCATCAGGTTTGAGCCCCGTGAGCTTACCTACTAGCCCGGTGACGCTGATATGGTCTCTCTAGACCATCAGCTTAGGTAGGGGGAAAAAGAGAAGAAAAATTACGAAAAGGAATTAAAATAAGCGTAGTATTCAATTGTTTTATATTTACGAAATGCTAAACGTAAAATTGAAATGTAGTGAATGGAGCATAACATGTATTTGGCAACACAATGAAGGTCCGAGGATCCTAGCGAACTGCATTCCTTCACGGTACGATGGATCTTGCAAAACCATTTATATGGACGGACCTAGGCCCCGGGACGGTTTGCGAAATTTTAAATTATCAGTTCTTTTGTCTTTCGCAATGTGATCATTTCCTTTCTGTGTATGTTTTTATTTTATTATTATTTAATATTTATAATGTCAGCTACGGGAACAGCTCGTTTAATACACCCAATTTTGTAGTTTTAGATTATTACTATTAAAACCATTTATATGGACGGACCTAGGCCCCGGGGCGGTTTGCGAAATTTTAAACTTTTGTCTTTTGCAATGTGATCATTTCCTTTCTGTGTATGTTTTTATTTTTTTATTATATAATATTTATAATATCAGCCACGGGAACATCTTGTTTAATACACCCCATTTTGTAGTATTAGATAATTTTTTTAATTCTAAAATTAAATCTCTTTTCATGCCTCGTTCGGCTAGTTGAAATTGTAATAATTTGAGTAATTTTAAAAACAAAAAGAGAATTGCAATTCGAAATTTGAAATGCAGTTTGAAGTTTCGCTTTTGCGTCCATTTAATTAGACGTAACCTATGAATATATTGATGACGGTCGCATTCGCTCGCACCGATGACCGGTTCGTCTGTACTTAATGGAATAAATGTGAAAGTTTGTTTGTTTGTATGCCCAGCAGTTTCGGGGACTATTTCGAAGCGATGACGCGACACAATAACCCGCTTATCGTGTTCGCCGGCGACGCATACCAGAGCCGGCTAATGCAAGAGATAGCCAACGTCGCTTGATCCTCATTTTAATCCTACAAGTTTTTTGGGCACGTCTGGTCTTCTATAAGATTTGCCGTATTTAAAAACAGTGACGCCAAAATCATTAGGACACTTCTAAGAATTCAATGCCGCGACATATATAGAAACTTTACCAATAAACAGGAAACAATAAGTTATTGGAACGCACGCATCAACATCGTAACATACTAACAAAGTCACAAAAAAACAAGGAAAGAAAAACTAGAAATGACAATATTGTTAAATGATTCTCTTGGTCACGAATGATCGTAAATTATCCTAAGGAACGAAAGAATTAAAACGGACGATTTTTTCATTCTAATGTAACTAAATGTTATTTGTCAAATAGCCTTAATCAAAATATAATGTTCAAATTAATTATAATAATATTTTTAAATTTCATAAGTTGGTAGCTCTTGCAGTCCTTAAGACAGAAACTCATACTACGAGTATAAAAAAAACAATATATATTATCATACTATTCCTTGGGTATATACAAATATTCATCTAGACATATAAATAAAATTAGAGTGTCTGTTTGTAGTATTGAAATAACCGCTTTTTACTACATGCATATGAATATATTTTATATACGGTACATACACCAAAAGAACATTTTTTACAATTTTGTCTGTCTGATTGTTCTGGCTAATCTCTGGAACGGCTGGACCGATTTTGACGGAACTTTCACTGATAGATAGCTGATGATATAAGGAGTAACTTGGGCTAGGCTAGGCTTTTTTTAGAATAGCTTCGCCCCGCGGCTTCACCCGCGGTACGACAATAACCGCGAGTAGCATCGCGGGACTCAGCTATCAATAAAAATGTTATTATAAAAGTGTTACGTTGTTAATTATTTACGTGTGTTCGTTTTTGTATAGATGTCTACGGGCTCCGGTTATCAATGAACACCAGGTGGACCTGGTGGAGATAAAAATAAAGAAACATATTATCATAGTAACAACATTTATTACTCAACGCTACAAAATAACTGGATCTGTTTTGTCAAAAAAGAAACCTATTGTATTATAAGTCCGTGACACGAACATTTTGTAGTTTTTTTTTGGAGTGCTTCGATCTCTAAACTACAATTGTAATAACATTACATATTTAAATAATTTTTTTATCCTAAAATAATATAATACTTTTTCTTCGATTTTCGCGAATTGTGGACAGATTTTAAAACTACTTATACGATCGAATCTCACGTTTTTAATATCGTAAAGCCTAACCTAAACAACCGTCCGACATCACCCCACTGAGTTTTTCGCTGGATGTTGTCAGCGGATCGCGATTCCGATCCGGTAGTAGGTAGATTCATTCGCGAAGTAGCTACTCTTGAGTTGTTAGGTCTCTTTTGCGCGCGTTCGGGTAGCTGTTAGCAAATCCCACCCCTCCTGACTGAGCCCTTGCTCGCCCAACTGTCTTGATAAAACTGAAAAGGCCTCCGAGCCCCCAGTAATCTCTCATACACAAAAAGAAAATCCTAATTGTGTTATTGCCGACGTTTCGCATACTTGACAGTTTTCGATATCGAACAACTGATCTGATAAAAAAAAATATTGCTTAGATGGGTGGACGAGCTCACAGCCCACCTGGTGTTAAGTGGTTACTGGAGCCCATAGACATCTACAACGTAAATGCGCCACCCACCTTGAGATATAAGTTCTAATATCTCAGTATAGTTACAACGGCTGCCCCACCCTTCAAACCGAAACGCATTACTGCTTCACGGCAGGAACAGGTAGGGCGGTGGTACCTACCCGCGCGGACTCACAAGAGGTCCTACCGCCATTAATACTCGTACTCGATAATCGCATACGTTTAATATCGATTGGGGATATCCGACGTTATGCCTGTAAATTCTAGAACGAATAGCTTTGCACTAGGATAATTTACTCCTCGCCGTATCTAAGTAGCAATCAAACAATCATGACATCACCGATGTACTTGGGACGGAACGTAATTTCTCGAAACTTCATAGTAGCTGGTTTACACTTCCTGTTGGTAATTTATTAATATCAAGCCAGCTACGTTTGTTGTGGATTTACGTGTTAATCTTCAGATTTAAGGTAATCGAGATTAAGCAAGTGTTTTAGGTGACCTAAATAGATTCGAGTATTTTGGACGCTTTGCTTAGAAAGACGGTGATGAAGTTTAAAATTTAACGGTCATTGGTAATGACGATGACAAGAAATTACGATACGTTGGCTCTAACAGATTGATAATACACCAGACAGTTTGATATGCGATGCTTTAGCTAACAACTAGAAAATCCGGTGGTAGATTCTGCGAAGCACTGTTCTTGCTAGGGCCAGTGTTAGCAACACACCCGGTTTGAGACCCGTGAGCTCATCTACACGTCAAGGAGAAGCTGAAATAGCCTCTCAAGGCAATCAGCATAGGTAGGAGAGAAAAAATCCAGAAAATATTTCGTAAATAAACAAATCAAATCCCAAACCGGTTTTCTGGCCTATCTTTGCTTTGACTTCGATACGATTCCTATCAAACTTCATAGGATTACTCGCTAGGGAAATTTGAAGATTTCCTAAAAAAAATCATCAAAATACCTCTCAGCGTCTCGAGGTCTATAGGGGATATACTCATATACATACTCAGGTCGACTTATATGCAAACAGATTTAAAAAAAAATTTTTAAATGAAATACGTGATCAATCTGGCACGTCAACAAATTTACCTCTACAACAATGTTTAAAAATGCGCCACAGTTTGTTCTTTGTGAATTCTTTCTTGAGATGGATCAATACCTACGCAATCAATATTGTCAATTAACAAATCTACATTGTTAGAACAATATATACATGAGATGAGTTTATTACCTCACGAAGCCTTCTTTGATGAGACAAACTGAATGCTAATTCAGCACCATGGTCAATCCTCTGCACGTTTATTCTTTATACATACAATTAAATGCAACGTGTTTTTACGACTTACAAAACTGTATTCGGTTGTGCTATGAAACACAATGGAACAATCAAGTTGTAAATATTCGTGGCAGTTTTGCGGAAAACGGAGAACCCATGTCAGGTTCAGGTAGATGAAAGTAGGTAATAATTTGAGATTTTCGGACCGTTTCAAAAGCAAGATTCCTCACAATCGAGTACAATTCATACTCGTAGTTAAGGGTTTTGAAAGACTCGTAACGAAGTCGGGAATTAAAGTGAAAAAATATTTCTTACTATTCTTTTTTAATCACTTAAACGATAATTATTTCCCTACCTATGCTGATAGCCTTGAGAAGCTATTTCAGCTTTTCCTCGACGTGTAGGTGAGCTCACGGGGCTCTAACCGGGAGTGTTGCTAGCCAGTGTTAGCACACCATTTTTTCACTTACTTAAAAACCACTATAGCGAGAGCTCAGTCGGTGTCTAAGAGTCCTCCTAGGTGAAATTACAAATCGCCTCCCAAGCCTCTACACAACGCCCCCTTTTTTTCTGGGTCTCTTACCACCTCCCTTTAGGCCTGCAGCACCCACAAAGGGGCGCTATCGCCCACTTTGGGAAAGGCTTTATAAACCCAAGGTGTAAAATAGTTACCTAAAATATTATATAGATCGTGTGGGCTGTGAAAACTATTGATAGTAGAATAAAATAATGTAGAACGACTTTTTTTTCCTACCTATGCTGATAGCCTTGAGAGGCTATATCAGCTTCGCCCTAACATGAAGGTGAGCTCACGGGGCTCAAACCGGAGTGGTGCTAACACTGACCCTAGCAAGAGCACTGCTTCGCAGAATCCACCACCGGATCGGAAACGCGACCCACTGAGAAGATCCGGCGAGAAACTCAGTGGGCTGTGTCTGAGTTAATTCACTCGTCGGGCCCTTCGTCGCAAGCGACGGGTTCGACGAGAACGGTAAAATGGAAATAAGCGATGAAAGAACAGAATGGAACTGATGGTAGGGAGTATTATTGAAACACAGGTAGACGGAATACAGAGTATGTCGACGGATTTTCTCAGTGGATCGCGATTTCGATACGGTCGTAGATTCTGCGAGGCTCTTGCTAGGGCTAGTGTCAGAGAATTCTCTCAGGCTGAGTCCGTGAGCTCATCTACCCGTCCACGAGAGGCTGGAATAGCGCCTTAAGCTACTAGTGAATAGGTAGGGAAAAATAGACGGAACTATTGTATAACTACCCATTTCTGCCAATAAGCTGTATTCCTGTGTGTAGTACAGTGGTCACTGTGAATAGAGACATTCACGTTGTGGTATTTATTTATTTATTTATTTATTAGGCACACAATACACATGACAAGCTAAAAGATACACAAAAAATAACAACAAGTTAAAAAAAACAAAATCTGGCTTGCAACATAAGCCATGTGCGCATAATATCTTTTAAGTCCGATTGCAACTTGTTACTTCCAGTGTATTGAAGCATTTAGATAAAAATAGTAGCAATAAGAGTACAATTTGGTTACGATAACTAGAAACACTAAGTTCATTTATCATGTGTGCGTGCTTCGAACGCCGTTTTGAAAACATGTTGTCATCGCATGATGGAGGCTGTCGACGACTTTGAATACAATGCAATCTGTAATTATTAATTTTATGCCAAGAGAACAAAGGACGAGGTCTTACATAAGTCACAAGCTAAACCGGGTCGGTTGTTTGACACTGTTTTATGAAATCAACTACCTCACGTACTAAGAGTTATAGATTAGTTTAACTGTCAATAGGTGCTGATTAGTTTCATTAGTGGAGTCTCTTATCGATCCAGATCCGGTGGTAGATTCTGCGAAGCACTGCACTTGCTAGGGCTTGTGTTAACAAATTCTGACAGGTTGAGCCCGTGAGCTCATCTACCCGTCGGGGCGTAGCTGGAATAGCCTCTTAGGCTACCAACCAATAATAGGTAGGGGGGAGAGGGAAAATTAAAAAAATCGATCCTAACTCCGATGTTTTTAAGCGTTACTTACGCCCGTGAGCCGTGTGTTAGCCAGATAGACGTTTGATGATAAATATTTAGATCAGAACACAAACAACGAATGCTTCAGTTTTTTTAGCAACATGTGATAAACGTCTTTCTCTATATTTGTGACGCTGCAACACACTCTTCAAACCGGAAATAAGCAAGGCTGTGGTACCTATATACCATCTCTCTCTCTCTTCCTAGTTATTCATTCCACGTGGTGGTGGGATCAGATTTCCTTAATTTTCTCCTCTATTTCGCTTTGTTTTCGACGTCTTCGTCAGTAACAGTTCCTTTTTGTACCTATATACTACATGTTATACATAAGCCTTTATATTTACGTACTCACTTACAAAAACATAAAAATTTAGATAGACCAAACAAAAGTACTGTTTTTTTTATTGCCCTTTTAGGCAGACGAGCATACGGGCCACCTGATGGTGAGTGGTTACCGTCGCCGATGGACTTCAGCAATGCCGGGGGCAAAGCCAAGCCGCTGCCTGCCGCTTAATACTCTCCACAAGCCTCGTTTGAAGAAGGACATGTCATAGCGCTCGGGAAACACCGTGGAGAGGAGCTCATTCCATAGCCGGGTACGTGGCAAAAAAGACCTCTGGAAATGCACTATCGATGAACGCAGCGGTTCCAGATAATATAATAAATTTTTATTCCAAAACAACGTTTCAAATTAATTTTAGTAAAAAGAAAGTCCAAATACATGCAAGACATAAAACGTTCTAAATAAAAAATACAAAAAAATAACTTAATTACGTATTCATTTTATCTTCCCAACATTGTAACAAACAAGCTCGTTAAGCTTCAACGAATCACAAGAAATGAGCGACTATCAGGTGCAATGACTCAGGCATCAGACATTTTATCTTCAGGGTAATAAGGCTGGAACTATGCTCCTTGGTTTCACACTGAGCACATATTTTACCCGATTACCGTTGTGTTCACAGTAGAAAACAGTACCTTTGTATATTATTATAATATTATTAACAGAAATTGCTACAGGATTTTTGAAAAAAGCACAGGATTAATTAAATGTGCACAAAATCTTAATTATTTTCTTTAAATGTAAATGGATTTTTGTAATTCTTTATGTTATGTGTAATTTACATATCAAACTACTTAAATGAAACATATTCTTAATATAACCGTATTTATTTAACACGATGAACGCCGTTTACTGGTAGGAGCTCTTGTGAGTCGCACGGGTAGGTACCACCGCTCCGCCTAATTCTGCCGTGAAGCAGCAATGCGTTTCGGTTTGAAGGGTGGGGCAGCCGTTGTTACTATACTTGAGACCTTAGAACTTATACCTCAAGGTGGGTGGCGCATTTACGATGTAGATGTATATGGGCTCCAGTACCCACTTAACACCAGGTGGGCTGTGGGCTCGTCCATTCATCTGAGCAATATTTTTTTTTAATGAAAATATACAAAATTTTCATTCAGGCCACGGTGTTCACCGGTTAGCCTTATCTTACTGAACCGTTCGGGCCATGAGAGTCACATTGAACCGCGTGAGTGTTACAACGTAAACGCTTCCTACAAGCCACAGATTGCAGCTATCAAACAAAACGCGTGTGGAAGTCAATCGCATGGCCCTTTAGCCGAAACGAACGGCGTGGTTTTCAAGTCCAATAGAAACTTGTAGCTTTAATCAAGGTATATATAGTTATATAGCCTTTTCAAATATCTTAAAAATTAGACGGTAAAAGTCGCTAATTTTTATCCTCGGTGCGAATTATCGCATTTTATAAATTTTAGACTGAAAATCTCAAGTTGATAAAAATTACGGATTCCCTCATTGTGGCTTGGCACTAATGTTATAGTAAATTCTGCTAAGCCGGTGGGTGGGTCGAAAAGCGTTCAACCTGTTAATTAAAAATAAAGAAAACTGCGCAATTGCCGTTATTCCGACGCACCGCACTTTATACGCGTTAATAAAGAGTCGATCTATCGACGGTTCGCGCTCTAAGGGTTAAGTATTGAAATTGCTTTGTATTAATAACGGTAAGAATCTGTTGTCGTGGTGTTGGTTCCTAATAGAAAGACGCTTGAACAGATAAGCTATAATAGATAAAGCAGTATATGTAAATGCAATTAATAAAATATAATTTTATAAATAATTGTGAAATGATGACACTATTTGGTAATCTGGTTTCGAATCAACCAATGCGTGTGTGTTGCGTTCTTTTCTTCTTACGAAACTTGATCTTCACTACATAGTATAAAACAAAGTCGCTTTGTCTGTCCCTATATCCCTATGTATGCTTAAATCTTTAAAACTACGCAACGGATTTTAATGCGGTTTTTTTTAATAGATAGAGTGATTGAAGAGGAAGGTTTTTATGTATAATAACATCCATTAAATAGTGGAGAAATCAATAATAAATTACAGTTTCCGAAGCGAAGCGAGGGCGGGTCGCTAGTTAGTTTCTATTACGATATTTCAACGATACGTATTCACATACGAGTATACACAGTTTTCGTGATAATTATATTCTCTAACGGAAATTATTCTTACCATTTTCTGTCTATATATTAATACGTGAAGCAAAAACTTTGTATCCCTTTTTACGAAAATTGCGCGGACGGAGGAGTATGAAATTTTTCTCACTTATAGAGAATATAGAGAAGAAGTGCACAATGCTAAATTTTTTTTTAAATAATGCATTAAAGATACTTTAAATCAATAAAGAAAACATTACACACACTACATACCATGTATTTGACACACGCATGCATACTATTTATTGTCAAACTTTTGTTCTTGACGTCTGTTGTCAAATTGAGAATAGATTAAATATTATCTTTTTTAATATTTTTTATAGTCGAATTTCGACTACTGCGGGACCTCTAGTCTATATTAATACTTCAAGATATTTGTTTTGCTTAGAGTTAGTGTATTATTAGTATAATTTACGGTTTTCGTGAATTAAAAGTACTTTTACGGTTTAATTGCGCCTTTACTATTGTCGTTATATTATTTCAGAATTCTTTACAGTTTTCGTGGTCGCGGACGATGGACACGAGCAATCAGTAAAATTTGTCATCTAGTCTCTCTCGTCTCTCACCTTTAACGATATTGTGTTACGCCGAATGTAAATATATCAAAATAAAAACGAGTTGTTTAACCCAAATGACGCGACACGGTATTGATAAAGAGCCTTTCGAGGACTTCCAGTTTTTTCTTTTTATAAGTACTAGGTACGTCGCAGATACGTGTATGATCGTTGAACCGGCGAGGGACAGAGTCAAGGATGCGCATCCCTAGAAAACAAGGCTGTCAAGTATAAAATTTAATATTCCGTCATCATAAGATTGTCAATTCCCAGAAAAATATGATAAATAAAATGATGCATTTTTTTTTGTGTTAAGTGTACATTAATAAATTTAATAATAATGAAGAAACATAAGAAATTGATAAGACGACAAAAGTCAACATCCGATTAGTTCTGTAACGTGTGATTGTCGCAATACGACCGGCGCAGTTTGATTACAGTAATAGGCACCCGATGATTCCTGTGCACTGAAAATTTATGCATTCTTGCAATTCTTGAGACAATCATCATACCGCGATGAAAATAGATACAATTGTTATTGGTACTTTAGGTTTCTTTCGTGGTACTTCAAAAACTGATATATATTTTTTATTGCTTCGATGAGTGGACGAGCTCACGGCTCGCCTGGTGTTGAGTGGTTACCGGAACCCATAGACATCTACAACGTAAATGGGGCCACCCACCTTGAGACATGAGTTCTAAGGTCTCACTTGTAACAGTACAGAGGCTACCCCGCCCTTCAAACCGAAACGCATTACTGCTTCACGGCAGAAATAGGCAGGGTGGTGGTACCTACCCGTGTGGACTCACAAGACGTCCTACCTACGTTCTTCATACAATTGGCGACAATTACAGTAATAAACGTGACCGGGTTGCCGTTATATGTATAATATTTACCCCTTAAAACCCTATAGGTGATCTCTGTTAAAAGTTACAAAATCGTATGTCAATATAAAATACCAAATGACCGAGGCAGCCCTAACTGCAGATATCGAAGACTCCAGGACCGGTCGATGCCGTCTATTTGACACGAAGATTTCACTTCACCTGCGCTCTCCGCGATTATTCAAACGAACTAGCTCGTCATATGAGGCCATCAGCGCAAAAGGGGCCTAACCCACCTTTTTTTTATATTCAAGCTTATATGACGTATATTGGAATTTATCTATATATATAAAAATGAATTGCTGTTCGTTAGTCTGGCTAAAACTCGAGAACGGCTGGACCGCTTTGGCTAATTTTGGTCTTGAATTATTTGTGGAAGTCCAAAGAAGGTTTAAAAGGTAGATCAATATGAAAATGCTCAGAATTTAATAAAAATAACAATTTTATTTTTCCTTTGATGTGTCCCCCGTCGGACGGATTCCTTTTGTTTGTTTTGAGTTTATTTTATACAAAAGCTTAGGACTTTTATTTATCGATTAAGGCACTACGAAGTTTGCCGGGTCAACTAGTTTAAAATATAATAAATGTTGATGCAAAACCGGCCTTTCCATAGTTTGATACGTAGATAACAGATAGCTTTGTAAACATTATTTTTGCGCGTATTTTTTTTTGCCTACTCAAATTCAAATTCATAAAAATTCAAGCCTAATTGCCTCCATACTAACTATGGTAAGTTAGGCCACTTTTGCGCTGACGGCCTCGTATTATCGAGAAAGTACTTGGACAGTTCGCAACCATCCAGAGACACCATAATCACAAGACAAACGGCCATCGGTCTCACCGCTTTCTGCATTTGTACCGTATTTAATTTTAGCTTACGAGCGAGATGACAGTTGGAAAATATCACTTGAACAGATTAGTTGTGGAGGTAATATTAAAATTGTCGATGATTAAGTTTTTAAATAACAAACACTGCTTATTTAAATCGAACTTTTTAACTTTACTTGTAATTATAATACGATTTTAAGTATACAATGTCACATTGCATTCATGTTCACATCCGCTCTAGTATCCAATATCTTTAAGGCAACGTAAAAGCAAACTTTAAAAAGCATAATATAATTCCATAGCTAACAAATGAACCTTGATAAAATTATAGTAATAATAATAATAAATAATAATAATAAATATTTACTAACAATCACGCCACGTTAACTGGTCCCGTGATAAGTTCGTAAAGAACTTGTGTTACAGGTACCAGATAACGGAAATAAATGTAGGATTTTTATTATACACATACATATATTTAATATACATCCATAACCCTGGAAAATACATTTATATTTATCATACAAATATCTTCCCTTGGCGGGATTCGAACCCGCGACCCCCTTGTGTAGTGACCACGTCACTTACCACTACACCAGATGGTCGTTAAAAATAGTGTCTTAAATTTTTTTTTTATGAATTTAAATTATGAAAATATAATTTAAAATAATATCATTTATCGCGCGTAATTCAATTCAGTCGTTGCTCAATCGCCTACGCATTCAGATTTTATAGTTGTCGAACAAAACAATATAATAACAATACATTTACATTTTACCCATGTAAGGCGGAATCGAAAACCATAGACATTTATATTCGTGTATTCAATGTATAATCTGTAGCTTTAAAAATCTGTCAATTTATTAGATTAGGTTTTCTTCATGGAGGATAGAACTAAGGAGGACCATCTAGCACTACCTTCCATAGTTTTCTTCACAATTTTATTGCCAATTTGTTTAAGAATCAACGAATGACCAATCAAATACGATTTCGGAATACACCGTGTATTCAATCCAAAAATATAAAGAAAAATATCAAACATTAATAAATCACGGCTATTTCAATTTCATATTTCCACAATGTCATATTTATTTATGGATTCGAATAGGCAGATTCAGCAGGAAAACGTAACTTGTAATTTATCGCATTATAAATGGAATTGCAATACACTTAATTAATAATTATAATTACTAATTAATATTTTTAATTACTATATTATGTTAGTCGGAGTATTTATTAGTTGCTTAATTACGTTTCATTAAATGCAACTCACGTTCGTTCTATTATTATTATTAATATAGGTAATTACAATAATATGTACTAGTGTTTTTCTAATCGAAATTCAACCGTAATCATTGACACCACAAGATTCAAATTCATTTTACCATCTCAAAACCACTATATAGCGAGAGCTCAGCCGGTGTCTGAGAGTCCTCCTAGATGAAATTACAAATCGTCTCCCAAGCCTCTACACAACGCCCTCTTTTTTTCTGGGTCTCTTTCCGCCCCCCCTTTAGGCCTGCAGCGCCCACAAGGGGGCGTTATCGCCCACTTTGGGAAAGGCTTTAATAAAATCCAAGGTGTAAAAAAAATACCTAAAATATTATGTAGATCAGGTGGGCTGCGATAACTATTGATGGTAGAATAAAATAATGTAGAACGACTTTGCAGAACACATCATTATTTACAAAAAGAGCCCCGAAAGGATATTATTGTCTAACTATTATAGGTATGCCACAATAAGTGTTCTTATATTTAAGAAAATAAAACAATGTCAACTATCGTTTACAGGGAAGCAAGCACTCACTCAATAAATTCAATGGCTTTTCTTTTGTATGTATGACCTTTTTACGAAAATTAGAAAAAAAATAATTAAATACTTATTAAACAAAACAAAAAAAACAGTAACCATTTTTTTTTAAATAATAATAAAAGTTCATTAAAATAATCATATTCCATGTTTCTTTATAATTCTCATTTTTTATCAACCTCACGCAAATAGAAGGGTTTATATATAATAATATGTGTATTATCATTATTAATTTTTAATTTTTTTGTTAATTGAAGCGAGCGAAGCCGAGGCGATTCGCTAGTTTATATATAAATTTAAGGTAGCTTTCTCGATTGATTAAAAATTAACAAAGTACGGTATAAAATGGCGTGCAATGATGGAATTAAGGCGTCAGGCCAAGGTCTTAGCCTCCAGTTCCGTCGGTAGCGATATAGACGACCTCCCTAATAAACTATTGTTTATTCGGTATGCCACTCAAACAATAGTAGGTATGTAAGGCATTCACATACTTCTTATCCTTTCATAATTTTTTTTATTGATTAGATCTATTATAGCTTATCTGTCCAAGCGTCTTTCTTTCTATTAGGAACCAACACTATAACAACAGATTTTTACCGTTATTATTACAAAGCAATTTCAATACTTAACCCTTAGAGCGCGAACCGTCGATAGTACGACTCTTTATTAATCCGTATAAAGTGCGGATTTATTAATCGTTTATTAATTATTATTTTTTATTGTTTAGATAGGGTGGGCGAACTCACAGCCCACCTGGTGTTACGCGCTTTCCGGAGCCCATAGACATTTACACCGTAGATACCGCCAATCCATCTTGAGATATGAATTTTAAGGTCTCAGTATTGTTACAACGGCTGTCCAACCCTTCAAACCGAAACGCATTACTGCGTTACATATCGTTACATATATATCGCTCAGCCCACAGAGGTCCACTGCTGGACATATGCCTCACACAATATTCGGGGTGTACCGACGACTGTTGAACTTTACGGGAATCCACTGGATGCAGACGGCGCAAAACCGGTCAGTGTGGCTTTAATGTTCTTGAATTTAAGCGAGACTATCGTTAGTCTACTACAGCAATTCATTTATATACATATATAGACAGATAAAAGTTAAAAAAATGTTTTAAGCGTTGCGTTATCATATCACTAAAAGAACAAATAGATACGTGTTTTATCACTAATAGGAACTTTGTTTTGCAAGAGGACATCTACAAATTAGACACGTACGGATGATTTGGCTAACTGAGATTTGTCAATAGATGAACGGGTAAGCCCAACATTTGAATGTACCAGCTAATACCTACTGTGTATTATTAAATCTTCTGTAATTCTACAAGGAAAATTCGTAATTAATAGTTTTTTTTACTTTAGTCTTAAATACACGAGAGCTCATATCGGTTCCGTATTTGCTATCACACCTATTTGATTAGTAATTTTATGTTTTATTTTTTCCTCGAATTTAATTTCGAATTAAAATCGATTTTTTTTTAAATTAGTATTATCTTATACAGTTTTTATATGTCGTTTCTTTTTTTTTTACTGCCCTAGCATACGGCCCACCTGATGGTGAGTGGTTTCCGTCGTGGACTTCAGCAATGCCAAGGGCAGAGCCAAGCCGCTGCCTACCGCTTAATACTCTCCACAAGCCTCGTTTCTCGTTCGTTTCTTTCGACTACTAGATTATAATTTACAGTGTCTTACAGTAATGTGTCCATAATTGTATTTTTTTTTTAAATAAGGATATATACCACATTAAAAAAAAGAATTAAAAAATCCTGAAGTTCACAATTCTAAAAGCTTAATCCATGGATAACCGACGCGTCCTATAATGTTGACAGCTATTTTCGTGTTAATTCTAAACTAATAGAAAGAATACTTCTCGCACTTTTCTAGTTTAAAAATAGGAATATTGTGTAAAATTTTAAGTTTTTCATTTAATTTAAATCTTCAGTGGATGTATTAAAGCATTTTTTTAATTAATCTATATGCTTCACTGATCACTTAATAAAATTATTAATCGAGTGGCCATTTTTTATTTGAATTCTAACAGCCCACGTACGGCCTAGACCTTCGTCTCTGCCCTGAATATTTCAACACTTCACTAATCGTATACGGTCATCACTACGGACTGTGAATATGCAATGGACAACTTTCCAATGCGCGAAACTAGTATCAATGACCTCACCGATGTATGTTTAATGATTTATTTCCATTCTACGATAGATCAATCAACGATAACGTTATGTTTTCATATTTTTTTATCGAATACGGTTGAATTTACAAAGTAGAACAAACCTCCTTAGATATTCCCCTTTATCAAAGATTTGTAGTGAATATAACCAAATACAGTCAAACCTGGATAAGCGAGAGTTCAAGGGAGCTCAATCTCATTCTCGCTTATGGAGGTTTCTCACTAATCCGAGTTTCTCGCTAATGCAATGTGATTTTCCGGATTCAAAGGCATTCACTATTTTAAGTTTATCACTTAATGATAACTTTAATTTTCCGTTTTGACATTATGCAGAACAGAACTTTCCTTCGCAATTAATTAACGATAAACTGAGTAAGTCCGACAAACAGGACGGTACACAGGCACACGTGTCCATTCGAAAAGAATGCGATAAAATAACGACGTTATTTAGTTCCACGAAATAGAAAAGATTCAATATTGACGAGAAAACAACACTAAAACAGTGGTAGGAAGTTCCACGAAAGTTAAGAAAGAGTCATAACATAGCAGATGCTCAATTTGTAATTTGTTCCTCCTAAATAATATAAATAAATAAAGTTCGCCTGTCGCTTATAGAGGTATAGATAAGTAGCAGTCTCACTTGCGGAGGTTCATGAGGGAAAAACGACTCTCTCTTACAGAGGTTTCTGTTTCTCGCTAATAGAGGTTTTGGGATCTTAAAATGACGGGTCCTGGCTATTACTCTCACTTATAGAGTTTTCTCACTTATTCAGTTCCCACTTACCCAGGTTTGACTGTATACTTTTTTGTCGTACTGTTAACATTTAAATTTAGCCTATTTTTCCGCTGTTTGTAAAATTGCTGTAACATGTCATAGTTTGTTATAAGAGATTGCTGTACATGCCTGTAACTGGCTTACATACCAGTACTTAATTTTATACATGTTAATTTTAAGCTTGAATGTTTTGTGTGTATTGCTGTTGGTGTGTCTAAATAAATAAATAAATAAATTTATTAGCCTGTAATCTTTTCGGGCGACTTCAATAGTATTTTCTTCGGCTTTCGCAAGTTGCAGACATAATC
This sequence comes from Bombyx mandarina, assembly GCF_030267445.1. Taxonomy (NCBI): domain Eukaryota; kingdom Metazoa; phylum Arthropoda; class Insecta; order Lepidoptera; family Bombycidae; genus Bombyx; species Bombyx mandarina. The sequence goes on from NC_143223.1 coordinate 4,260,652, forward strand.
AAAACCACTTTTACGCTAACGCTAGGACTATATTCGAATGTTTACGGATAACACCTTAGTCGAACCTTAATGATCAAGAATAACACCAGCACATCATAGAGACAGCCCACTGAGTTTCTCGCCGGATCTTCTCAGTGGGTCGCGTTTCCGACCCGGTGGTAGATTCTGCGAAGCACTGCTGTTACTAGGTCCAGTGTTAAGAACTCTTCCGGTTTGAGCCCCGTGAACTCACCTACACGTTAAGGAGAAGCTGAAATAGCTTCTCAAGACTATCTCAGCATAGTTAAAAAAAACAAAAAATAGTGTTACATGTATACCGGAGACTGATAAGTTTATTTATATATGTTTAAACACATACATATACAGATAATAGATACCCAGACAAAGAGCAATCAAATCTGTTGATCACACAATGTTCGCCCGATGTTGGAATCGAATCTACGACCCTCGACGCGACAGTCAGGAGCGCTAACTACTGCACCATCGAATCAATAAAAGAAAACCGTAAATTATTCGAAACGTTGGAAATGATAATAAAAACGCGAAATTAAATCGTAAAAGTAGTTTTGTTAGACCCATCAACAGCATTGCGTTGACGCAGGAGCCAGTCACCGTCGACGCCCTAAGCACGTCCTTACAGATCCATCAGGTCCAATAACCCTTGCATTAGACGCCTTCAGCTGTAACACAAGGAGTAAGGACCCTGGTAACAGTACCCGTCGAACTCGGCAAAGTGCAATCTAACCTAAACATCAGTCCGTTGAGTTTCTCGTCGGATCTTCTCAGCGGGTCGCGATTCCGATCCGGTAGTAGATTCATTCGCGATGCAGCTACTCTCTAGTTGTTAGGTCTCCTTTGGAGGCACTCGGGTAGCTGTTGGCAAATGCCGCCCCTTCTGGCTAAGCCCTTGCTCGCCCACTTGTCCTTGTGAACTTGGAAAGGCCTCCGGACCACCAGTAATCCCTCAATCATAAAAAAAAAGTATTTCGTTGATATTCATAGAAGCTTATAGAAAATTTTAACAGTGACTAGAAAGTAGATGCGTGTAGCTCCTGTTAAAAATTATTTAATTAAATATAATAAAAAAAAAAAACTGAGACAGTTAAACATAAAATTGTTTAATTTTTAAAAAGTTACGTACTCGCCGAAAACGTTGACATTATAACGTTCCTACTTCAAAATAAGGCACTTTCTTTTTAATTACAACATTTCGATTCCTTAAGTGAGAATCATTTTAAAATCGTATACATACTTTTGTAGTAAACACGCGATAACGACGCATGTAATGTTACAAAAACGATAACATATTATATGTATGTACATCTTTTTTAACAATATTTTTATGACACGTTCATCGATCCAAGAACACTTTCACACCGGTTCTACGAAGTGAAATCTTTGATGAATCACGTTTTTATTTAATCGAAATACGGTTTTTATATAATAAAAAAAATATTTATTCAAAAAGAATTATTATTATATTTTTTTGTATTTTTTTTAAGAGATTTTATGACCTGGTAACTGAGACCTTTAAGTCATGTCTTATTTTAATGTATATTCTTAATTTTATGAAAAATGATATTATGGAGTGAAATGAAATGAAAATGATTAATTTGAGACATTAATCAACTGGGATGAAATTAAATGAGATGATATGAGATGAAATCTAATCTCAGTAAAATGGTGGTCATTTACTAAGATTTTTTCAGTGGACTTTTTGGAGGATCCCGAGAAGTTACGTCCAGCGGCTTTGTTTCATTTTCCCACATTTGTGCACATTCACAGATATTAAACGGTTAATAAACCACCATTATTACACATTTAAACCCGAAGAAACACTAAATAGACAAAATAAAACAAATCACACAACTTCACTCCTCGCGTTCCCGCCAAAAAGTTCCTTTTTTGTTTTTAATTGAAATACTTTCAAGATTACAATATCTCGCATAGATTAGTCACCGTGTATTCTTTTTACAAAAATTCTTTGATATTTATACACTTTTTTTGAAAGGAACAATTACTGGTATCCCGGAGGCCTTTCCAGTTTCACTCGGGCAGGTGGGCGAGCACGGAAATAATAAATTTTACATCTATGCATGCGTTTATTGTATAGTAGTAGTAAATTAGGTTAGAACGTAAAGCAGTCCTTGTTGTTGTATGATTAACACTATATACACATTTGTAAGATTAGCTCAACTTTGATATTAATCATGTTATATATAAAAAGGAGCATTTTTTAACGGCCGTCTGGTGTATTGGTAAGTGACATGGTCACTACACAAGGGGGTAGCGGGTTCAAATCCCGCCAAGGAATAAAAATCTTAAATTTGTTTCCGTTATCTGGTACCTGTAACACAAGTTCTTTACGAACTTAGCACGGGACCAGTTAACGTGGCGTGATCGTTAGTAAATATGTATTTATTTATTATTATTATTATTAAAAAAATGCATACAAAGTAAACCATGGTTTTTTTTTATTGCTTAGATGAGTGGATGAGCTCACAGCCCACCTGATGTTAAGTGGTTACTGGAGCCCATAGACATCCACAACGTAAATACGCCACCCACCTTGAGATATAAGTTCTAAGGTCTCAAGTATAGTTACAACGGCTGCCCCACCCTTCAAACCGAATTGCATTACTGCTTCACGGCAGAAATAGGCAGAGTGGTGGTACCTACCCGCGCGGACTCCCAAGAGGTCTTACCACCATTATGAAAGTAGTCTTGGAAGTGTAACGACTGTTCCACTCCTCAAATTGGACTATTTTGCGCCAGAAATTAACAACATCCTACCCGCACTTAATATCCATCCAACCACCAATCATCACGCAAATATATGTATTACATTGCGGGATTGCTTTTTGTTACTCGAAATTATTCCTTCGTCGGGAAATTCGTTCGTAAACACGTGGTAAATCAATAAGCCACATGGTTTATGTCTTGTCGTACAAAGAGTCTTAGTGATAAGAAAATGTATGTACGCCGAAACAATCGATTTCCCGTTTCCTGTTCATCCAGATATATTGGAAAATCGATAAAGTAACGTTATCTCTATGTATCAGTAAGCAAAGCGTGGAACAAACAACCTACTTGTACAATCATTTAGATTATTGTATTCAACAGTTATTTGCCGACAAATATACCGTACAACGCTAGCCGGTCGTAGCCAGCACGCTTATCCCGAAACAATAAAGTCCATTTTCCTTCAACTCGTTTTTGACTATGTGAAGAATCCTCTAAAACTCTTCAATGATTCTTAGGATTAATTAAATAAAGCACGATTTGCAACGGCTTGTATAACGATAGAAAAACAATGTTACGATCAATTAGACTAATCATATTACTGTTTAGCATTTCTCTGATCATATCATTTCTCATTAACAAGTATTCAGTTGTAATTAAAAGTAGCTTACTGACGTAAGTGGATAATAATGTTAGTATTTAAGAACCTAATTTTACCAACCAACCAAAATTACATATCACATATACATACATAAGGGACACAAATAATATATTAATTTAAAATTGTGAGTTTTTCACACCCGATCTTGCGGACTGAATGGTAAACAGTCGACGTCGTCCTAATCACGTCATTTAGAATCCTCCCGATCCATTAACGGTGCCTTTAGGTACCTCAACCACTGGTCACCGTCCTCGCCGAACCTATCGCTTGCGATGAAAGGTTCGGCGAGTAAATTAACCCACAGACACAGCCCACTGAGCAGTGTTGCCAGATGACCGTGTGAATTTCCCCCCAACTTTTTTCGAAAACCCCCCGAAAATAGGCTTTTTGAAGAAAAAAACCCCCAAAACAGTTTTTACTTATTTTAAAGAAGAAATAAAAAAACCAAAAGGATTCTTTTATTTTTTAATCAAGCTATCCATCAACTTCAACCATCTCTAAACAATTATCACGATCATATTCACTTTCGTTAATATTATTTAAAGCATACTCGTTTTCGAAGTTAAAGATATTTAACATGTCCGATGTGGGAACAAAATTTATGCATCTATTTGGCAGTGAAAATCGAATCCTGAGAACCGCTTCGGCAGTTTCTATTGCTATTTGGTTGCATAATTTGTCCTTTATAATATTACTTGTGAATAGTATAACTATAATTATTCTAATAGTAATTGCAAATTGATTCTCAAAAAACCTCCGAAATTTCTCCCAACTAACTTTTTCCCCCTGAATGTCCCCCCAAAGAATCTTTCCCCCCGAATTTCCCCCCCCCAAGGTCGAAAACCCCCCCGAATTTGCAGGGAATCCCCCCCATCTGGCAACTGTGCCACTGAGCTTCTCGCAGGATCTTCTCAGTGGGTCGCATTTCTGATCCGGTGGTAGATTCTGCAAAACACTGCTCTTACTAGGGCTAGTGTTCGTAACATCACCAGGTTAGAGCCCCGTGAGCTCACCTACTCGTTCTGTGAATCTAGCATGAACCCTCGAGGTGACTAGAATAGGTAGGGAGAAAAAAGATGACGTAAATGGTCAGACGATAATATCATGAATGTCACAGTGCTTATATTGTACCGTACTCCACAGACATAAGGTTGAATCTTCTAAAACCTCTCACTAGATAATACGTATTTTTAGTTTCTCGTTTTACTGAGTCTCCTTACCTGTAGGCGGTCTTTCTTTCGGGTAGCAGATGCGGAAAAGACCTCTCGTTCTGGTATAGAAGAAATATTTGTTGTTCAAGCTGTCGAGGATGACCTGCGAGTTGCCCGCCGAGTTCTCCGCAGCGTATGACTGTAACAAACAATGAAAATAACATTAAAAACCACCAACTACCCGGCAGTAACTATACTTGAGACCTTAGAACTTATATCTCAAGGTGGGTGGCGCATTTACGTTGTAGATGTCTATGGGCTCCGGTAACCACTTAACACCAGGTGGGCTGTGAGCTGGTCCCATCTAAGCAATAAAAAAAACACAGATAATAAACAAATCAGATATTAAGAGTTTGTTAGTATTAAGCGGTAGGCAGCGGCTTGGTTCCGCCTCTGGCATTGCTGACCTCCATGAGCGACGGTAACTACTTACATCAATCAGGTGGGCTGTATGATCGTCTGCCTGCTCGGACAATAAGAATAAAAAAATTAAATCAGGAATCATTAGAACCTAAATGTTTCCCCTTTATTTGTAGTAAACAGTTTTATACAATTCAAATTAGGAATAATACGAATTAATTTGAATTTGAAAGAGTTTTTGTTGAACCGCCAAAAGCTAGTTTATTTTAAAATTGCCAGCGCGACGGCGTGTTTCTCCATCATGCCACAAAATAAAAAAACATAGCTATACCTACTATAGAAGAGACAGGTAGACCTATAAGTAAATAGAGACAAACAACAAAAGATGCAACACCAAACGTCATTAATTCGAAATAAAAGACAATCAAAAACTAATTAAAACAACATTACTGGCCGGTGTTTATTATAAAGCATTCACATTATTTATTGTAAAGGTTAGTTACATGGCTTGTGAATATAGAAAAGGTGTGTATAGACAGAACCGTTCCCGCATTCCTGACGAGTTTCTCAGGGACGAAACGAATTGATCGCCGTAGGATATCAAGTCTTGAAGGTCTTTTACGTGCGCGTTTGAATTTGAACTGTGTTCTTAGCGAGGCAAGGTTGTGAGTAGCGTGAATAAAATAACAATTTGACCGAGTACTGAAATATTTAATGTTTCGTGAAACACATAGTGTGACTATTGACCATTTGGTAATCGACCGAGAATACTCGTGAGCTCACGTAATCACGCATGGTTTTGCAACTGGAAATATGTTATAGCAATACGGGTCCAGTTTCAAACCAACTTCCCCTTGAACCACACAATGCCTCCGAGCCACGAGTTATATGTTATTTTGCAATTCAGACTCAGTGAATACAGTACAAAAGCTTAAGGGCTGATACTAACTCAATTAATTCTACACTGGATTTAATCTAGCCCAGAACGCGGTTTACTGGTGGTAGGACCTCTTGTGAGTCCGCGCGGGTAGGTACCAACACCCTGCCTATTTCTGCCGTGAAACGGTAATGCGTTTCGGTTTGAAAGGTAGGGCAGCCGTTGTAACTATAATTGAGACCTTAGAACTTATATCTCAAGGTGGGTGGCGCATTTACGTTGTAGATGTCTATGGGCTCCAGTAACCACTTAACACCAGGTGGGCTGTAAGCTCGTCCAACCATCTAAGCAATAAAAAAATATAAAAAAGCGTCTGCTCCATCGGCCATCGGTTTTGCGACACGTATGTCCGGCCCATTGCCATTTCAGCTCGCTAATCAACCTATCAACTTCCTTCTCGAAGTCGGCCCTGACTAGCTGAATAATTTGGCCTAGATAGGTGTATTCAGACACAACTTCGAGTACCGTGGATTCGAATATTACCGGTCCAGGAATGATATGGTTATTGAACACGATTTGATTAGTATTATAATGAATTAGAGGGTGGACCCTCGGCTGGGTGTAGTGACGACCTATGCAGGGTAGTTGGCGAGAGCTGGATGAGAGAAGCCGAGCATCGTGCTCCGTGGCATGCAATTGGAGAGGCCTCTGTCCATCAGTGAACTGCTACAGGCTAATGATGATGATTATGATTATTATAACTTGGTATTCGGTTTAATTAAAACTACTTTCACGGTCAAATCTTCCGCTTTTATTATATAAGTAGTAGCGGTAGTAGTAGCAGAAAAGTAGAAAAGTAAATATTTCTATAAAATTACCGCAAACCCTAAGGCCATTTGCACGTCACTAAAGCTAATAGATTTATGAAATGTTTGAGGTTACATTATTGCACTGCAAGCTTACGTGTACAATGATTACGAAAGATGATAGATTATTCTAACATCATACAGTTACACACAACTTTAAAAATGTGTATGAAGCATTTTATTAAGAAAGTTAAAACGTGCTCACGTTTATTAATAAGTAATTAAAGTTTTAATTTTTACGAAACTTATGGTTTTTAATTTTTATTTACATCTAAATTAAACTGAGCTTTGTAGAAGTTGAGGTCATAATCTGGCTGGCAGTGGTTATCATCGCTAAGAACTTTTAACAATGATCATGACCACATCTAAACCGTTCACACATTTTTTCTCCTGCCTAATAATAGTTGGTAGCCTAAGGGGCTATTCAAAATTCGCGCGGACCGGTAAGGAAGCTCACGGGTTCAACATGAGAGAATCGGTAACCCTGGCCCCAGCAAGAGCAGTGCTTCGCTGAATCTACTATCAGATCAGAATCGCGACCCACTGAGAAGATCCGGCGAGAAACTCAGTGTGAAACTATGTCTGTGGACTCTGTTCACGTGTATCTCAAAATAGTATCTACTTCGATTTCCGCCTGTCATATACATAATTAAAATTACCTTGAGGCTAAATCTCGAATTTGTTCCTCTCCTTCAACGATCACACAGTCGTCCGTGCCTATGAAAACTGTTCAAGCAGGCATTGGAAACATCGAAAACCATAGAATGAAAAAAATTAACGTGAAATAAAAGCGTAAAAATTGTTTTATTTACAAAAAAAAAAAATTTTTTTTTATTAAATATACGATTTGTTAATCTTTAAACAAATTATACAGATAGCCATCGTAAAATTATTTTTACTAATAAAACATAAAAAAAAAACAACCAGAAAAATTGGGGAGAAAATAAAATGGTTTTACCGAACAGATTTAAAGAGCAAAAAAATTTACAACAATTTTTACACACAAATTCGAACAGTAAACCTTGTACATTATTTTAAACGTCATTATTCTCTTCACCGTTCATTCTCTTAAGAGATTATTATATGACCGGCTTCTTATATCCTGTTATGTACGAGTATTCATCTTCATTCGGGTCCACGAGATTTTTATTGTTTTTTTTTTAATCCAAACATATTTCGAACTCAAACAAAATAAACACGAAATTTCTAAAGAAAATCTGAAAAAAAAACTCGAATCCGTTATAGGTTGCAGTAGTTCGGTAAAGCATTTCTCAATTAAACAAAAATAGATACAAATTATCGACAATAGATTAATAAGTCATTTTAATGATTACTGTTTTTTTTTACAGTAAAACACTGATAGCTTTTATATAACATATAATATCTCCTACATATACATATACTTACACTTATTTATGGTATGTATGTATTTGTAATTTAATTCATATTTCAATGCACCTACTATTATTTACTCTGCACTACCTATGTCTGACTTGTAGATTTTTTTATTTATTTTTTTATTTATTTATTTACTAACAGTCACGCCACGTTAACTGGTCCCGTGATAAGTTCGTAAAGAACTTATGTTACAGGTACGAGATAACGGAAATAAATATAGGATTTTTATTATACACATACATATATTTAATATACATCCATAACTCTGGAAAAGACATTTATATTTATCATACAAATATCTTCCCTTGGCGGGATTCGAACCCGCGACCCCCTTGTGTAGTACACCAGACGGCCGTTTCCTTAGACATTGAGTCCGCCAACGTAAATATTACACGAAGTGTAATAAATAAATGAAAAATAACTCAAACAATACGTCAAGATTTGTTTTTCTTGGTGTATTCGTTCTCTAAAGTCTGATCAATGAAATCCGGCTATTCAGGCGTCGCGTCGTGTCACACAAGGAACGGAAGTCACCGTGAGAAAACACAAGCCTCGATACGAACACGTATTTTGTACAAAACCCGAGTTGAATTTTTTGTAGTGACAATAAGCAGTGTTTAATAGTGTTTTAACGTATAACGATTCGTGGGTGTTCCATTGATTCAATCTCCTTGTTCTTTGTAAGCGAGAAAGCTATTGGTAAACTTAAAACAGAGATTATAATATTCTATTTTGGATGAATGAATTTTCTGAAGAAATAAAATTTGGATCTACGAAATATTCTCCTCAAAGATTGTGCTTAAAAGGCACAATCTTTGAGGTCACATAGCTATTATATATTCATTTAACGATGTACGAGAATGCTGCGGGATTTTAATTGAATTTCTTTTAGTACTTCACAGATATTAATTTTCATAACTATTAAAGTGGTTTGTCAACAAATTAGCTTGATATTCTATTAACAAAACTGAATTTTCGTGACACGTTAGGCGTGTTTTTCAATCGTTACGTTCCAAAACATCTATAGTACATTTCAAAATTGTAACGTCGACAAAGTAAGCCGAATTGTTTCTGTCAAACAAAAAAGAAACGTTAATAATCATATCACGCAGCCAAAAAAGAGAGAGACATTGAAAATTTCAAAAACACCTTTCTCTCTCTCTCTTCGATCGGTTCCTCACTGCTGAGGATCGTGACTCCGTCCGATTTCGTCAACCAACTGTCTCCATCGATCCCGCCCTGCAGCCCGGTGGAGTGCGTCGCTGATAGGTATCCCCAGTTCCTCCGTTATTTGGTCCGACCATCGTTTGGGACCTCTACCCCTAGGCCTTTTTCCCTCTATTTTAAAACACCTTTAGGTCACGTCTATTATAAACAACGCAAAAAATGCAGTTAAGTAATTCGTTGAGTTTTCTAAGAAGGTAAAAACTAGATATCGGCCGATTATCGCCAATGAGGCATCGAAGCGAGACGTTTTCAACTCCGCGGTTCATCGGTCGTTGCTTCTATTAGATATCACATGACAATATTCCGTGAGAACTTCAATTGTTACAATCATTGATTTTTTTCAATTTGTATTCCAGGAATAAGAGATGTGAAAACATGAAGTAGTCTTGGCCTAAAGATAAAATAAGATATCCGGTGCATTCGTGTTGAGCGATGCACCGGTGTTCGAATCCCGCAGGCGGGTGGGTACCAATTTTTCTAATGAAATACGTACTCAACAAACGTTCACGATTGACTTCCACAGTGAAGGAATAACATCGTGTAATAAAAATCAAACCCGCAAAATTATAATTTGCTTAATTACTGATGGTAGGACCTCTTGTGAGTCCGCACGGATAGGTCCACCATCCTGCCTATTTCTGCGGTGAAGCAGTAATGCGTTTCGGTTTGAAGGGTGAGGCAGCCGTTGTAACTATACTGATACCTTATGAACTCATATTTCAATGTCGGTAGCTGCATTTACGTTGTAGATGTCTATGGGCTCCGGTAACCACTTAACACCAGATGGACTGTCAGCTCATCCACACATCTATACAAATTTCGATTCTACTGCTAAAATTTCTACTGCTAAAAAAAAGACCTGAATATTCTGAACATTTTCCCAACTTAGTTTCCCGTAAACAAAATTCATAACTTTTTTGAGTTTATTAATGAAAATTATCGAAATCCTTCTTAATTTGAATAGATTAAGCATTTGTTTCAGTCTACATTTGTCTCTGTTTTTAATTCGAAACTTATTTTGCAAAATCCTGACCACCGGACGAAGTCACTGGAGATACCGTATGACTATAGGATATTGCCACTTTCTACTAGTTCCCGTTTTGGGCTATCCTAAAAACTACGTCGCGATCACGTATTCCATTTCCAAATTACATGACACATCCTGTAATTTCGGTCACTTTCACACACTAATTATACAAGTCAACCATTGTTTGCGGACTTTCGCTGAGAACAAAACGCTACCAACGCGCATGCTGTTTTGACCACGCTTAAGTTTGTGAATTCTAATGCGGCGGTAACTATTGTACAAAACAAGGTATTTAACAGATTCTTAAATCTACCTTACGGTATTTTCAAGATAACCTTGTATATATACAAGTTTCGAACAACAACGTTCGGACCATGGGTCTACCGAGAAATTTCACCCGCCCAGTGGAAGATCTTCCCTTTGTCGTTAAGTCTAAAGTAAGGAATTAGGCTCAACTATTTATTTTTTTGCTCTTGTAGGCAGACGAGCATACGGCCCACCTGATGATGAGAGGTTACCGTCGCCCATGGAGTTCAGCAATGCCAGGGGCAGAGCTAAGCCGCTGCCAACGAAAATTTATCGTACAATTAACTGAACCTTTGGTCGGTGGTGCTTGGTACAAAGGTTGTTTATGTAAAGAATGTCGTTTCTCCGACCCAATGACATGATAAGTTCAAAATGAGACGTAATAATTTCTAGGCTCGGATATAAATAGTTCAAATAGGGGTGAGTATAATGCAGTGATCTTTTTGCATAAATGAGCGGACTTCACTAGCATAGGTTATAGAGAGTTAAAAAACAGCGTCATATATCAAGCTCCTTCAGACAGAAGATCGGAATTTCGATTACGAGGATATTGAATTACGATTCTCCCGTATTATTCACAAAGGACTCCTTGCGATAGAAACAGTCGGAACCAATATCTCTTACCTCCAGTAAATACAAATTAATATCGTTGTCTTAGATATCATAAAATATACTTGTTAAGTTTTAAAGTTAGTAGAGTAATGGAACGATAATGCTTTCATAAATTCTTACGAATTTCAATTACGGAAATAACTTTAAATATTAGAAAGGAGCGCTTTTGTTAGTGATTGTACACAGTGCGGTCCACACTACTGCTGCAACGCCTTGCCTATTAGTATTTTATATACAGACATTCTAATTCATTGTTGAACTAGTGTGGAAACGGTGATCGAAGTCCATAGACACAACGCGTCGTCAGACTTTCTGAATTACCAAACCAGATTTAGGAACCGAAAAATTAACAAATTAACTGATAATATTATTGTGAACTCAAAACACTATTACGTTGACGCGTTGATATCTTTTATATCGTACATAGTGCGTGAGAAATGTGTGTTTACGAAATGTATTATTATTGCGAGTCTACCTACTATTCTATTATTCTATTGAAGTCGTCGTGGCCTAAAAGGATAAGACGTCCGGTGCATTCGTATCGAGCGATGCACCGGTGTTCGAATCCCGCTGGCGGGTACAAATTTTTCTAATGAAATATGTACTCAGCAAATGTTCACGATTGACTTCCACGGTGAATGAATACATCGTGCAATAAAAATAAAACCCGCAAAATTATAATTTGCGTAATTACTGGTGGTAGGACCTCTTGTGAGTCCGCACGGGTAGGTACCACCGCCCCGCCTATTTCTGCCGTGAAGCAGTAATGCGTTTCGGTTTGAAGGGTGGGGCAGCCGTTGTGACTATACTGAGACCTTAGAACTATATCTCAAGGTGTGTGGCGCATTTACGTTGTAGATGTCTGTGGGCTCCAGTAACCACTTAACACCAGGTGGGCTAGGAGCTCGTCCACACATCTAAGCAAAAAAAATAAATAAATAAAACTGAACTGATATTAATTAAATATTAATTTAACTGTTTAATCTCGCGTTTTTTTATTATCATTATACGTCTGACCGTCCGTTTCAGAGATTTCCGTGTTAACAAAAAGGTCTAAAGTATTTGAAACCTTGGAACTATTACGTCTACGATTCACGAGAACTAAAACACATATATTGTTGAAACTCAACTTTTTATTAGCTAACATTCGAGATCGCAGAATAAGCAATATTCGTTTAAACACAACACATCAATAGACAGATTGCTTAGCGCCAGACGTAGATTGGACGCTAATACTTTTCCTATGAATCCGAAAAGTACCATACGACTAATACTTAAGTCGTGAGGTAGCAGGGACATGAGGATACTGCTACAATGTTCGGATGACGTCAGAACGACAACAGTGGATCGAGGTGATCACAGATAATCATATTCCTGCCACGTAGCACTCCTGCATTTCAATGCCGTTTGACAAACAATTGAGACATTCACGTCGTAATGTCGAATAACCGCTTAACAGAAGACAGGCCGTGAACGCATCCACATATTTTTTCATCATCATCAGCCACCGCTTTTTTTTATTTCTTTTTTATTACTTAGATGGGTGGACGAGCTCTCAGCCCAAGTGTTACGTGATTACTGGAGCCCATAGACATCTACAACGTAAATGCGCCACTCACCTTGAGATATAAGTTCTAAGGTCTCAGTATAGTTACAACGGCTACCCCACGCTTCAAACCGAAAAGCATTACTGCTTCACGGCAGAAATAGGCGGGGTGGTGGTATCTACCCGCGCGGACTCACAAGAGGTCCTACCACCAGTAAAGTGCTGCATGTAAGCTTCTCCCATAGTCCGCCTTTTGCACCCAATCTCTTCGCGCATACCGCCGCATACCATTGGTTCACCATCCATCGCTCACACATACAATGCGATAAAAAAGGTGAGGTTATCAAGAATTCGTGATTTACATTAGAACTACCATCTATAACATCGTCAGACCCTAAAAAAACATTTAATTGCATTTTTTCATTGAAATTCTTTGTTAATCACTGTAGAAATTCAATTATATCTGCTCAATTTGAACAATGAATGATTGACAATTGAAGTTGTCGATCAGGACAATGTAGCGCTTTCCTGGAACCAGTTCTCGCCGCACCAGCTGTGACGGGACGGAGTCAATGTTTTTATAATGGGTCGTCGGTCGAGGCCGCATACGTGCTCGAACCCGTTTGCCTTGCAATGCCGAGTCGTCAACACTCACCCTGCGAGACTGAATAGCATCAAAAGATCTTTCATTTTAAATCAAGATTCTTTCCTACCTATGCTGATAGCCTTGAGAGGCTATTTCAACGTAATCTTAACTAGTAGGTGAACTCACGGGGCTCAAACCGGAGTGTTACTAACACTGGCCCTAGCAAGAACAGTACTTCGCAAAATCTACCACCGGATCGGAAACGCGATCCACTGAGAAGATCCGGCGAGAAACTCAGTGGGCTGTGTCTGTGGGTTAATTAGCTCGTCGAGCAATTCGTCGCAAGCGACGGGTTCGACGAGGACGATGACCGGTGCTTGTGGTTCGAGAGTCGATGTGCGCAAGCGTTTTATAAGCCTGTGCCAGCTTGTTGGTAATCAGCTAACAGCTTTATTGACCTCATAAATGCGATAAAATTGGTTGCGTCTTTGCTTCAGAAGCGTCTATTACGGTCAAGGAAACTGTTGGATATTTAAACGTGAGATGTTAACTCAATTTTTTTTTTTTTTTTTTTTATTGCTTAGATGGATGGACGAGCTCACAGCCCACCTGGTCTTAAGTGGTTACTGGAGCCCATAGACATCTACAACGTAAATGCGCCACTCACCTTGAGATATAAGTTCTAAGGTCTCAGTATAGTCACAACGGCTGCCCCACCCTTCAAACTGAAACGCATTACTGCTTTAGGGCAGAAATAGGCGGGGCGGTGGTACCTACCCGTGCGGACTCACAAGAGGTCCTACCATCAGTAATTACGCAAATTATAATTTTTCGGGTTTCATTTTTATCACACGATGTTATACGTTTACCGTGGAAGTCAATCGTGAACATTTGTTGAGTACGTATTTCATTAGAAAAATTGGTACCCGCCTGAGATTCGAACATCAGTGCACAACACAAATGCATCGGACGTCTTATCGCTTAGGCCACGACGACTTCGTATGAAGATAGAAGAATTGCTTGCTAGCGAACATGGCTGCAATCCGCCATAACTTATGAAGTGCACGTCAGAAATGTATCAAGCATTTGTTGAACGTAATCGCGATCCACCGATGCGCTAATGGTACTATGAAAATAATCTTATGTGAAAATATTTACCGGTGGTAGGACCTCTTGTGAGTGCGCACGGGTAGATACCACCACTCCGCCTATTTCTGACGTGAATCAGTAATGCATTTCGGTTTGAAGGGTGGGGCAGCCGTTGTAGCTATACTTACTTACCTTAGAACTTATATCTGAAGGTGGGTGGCGCATTTACGTCTATATGCTCCAGTAACCACTTAACGCCAGGTGGGCTGTGAGCTCTTCCACCCATTTAAGCAATAAATAAAAAATCCCAATAACATTACACTAAATTTCAAGTTGATCGTCTAAGCGGCTTGAAAGCACACACGATCACAAACAAACAAATACAAATATACTACACATAACATTATTAAACGGATTCTTATTACGATTTTCACTTGTAATGATTTCCGGATATTTTGATACCGTTGCAGGCGTCATTATCGCGGATAAACTCTAGTAGTGGGATCAGTCAATCTGTTATCGTGACACTTCCGTTATATAATTGTATGTGTATCGTAGAAAGCTGCGAAAGCTTAAAACAAATATTTAATTAGAGTATGACAAGTTTAGAAATTTAAAATTCGCTGGTTTTCTCCATATTTAGTTACGGAGCGGAGACTTGGACACTGAAAAAGGCCGACAGACTCCATAGATGCCTTCGAAATTCCAAGAACTGCCTCTCGTACCAATGTGTCAATACTAAAGGAGCTTAATGTTAAAAGTAGACTCGCCAAAATATGCATTCGTAGAGTATTGGAGTTCTTTGGATACATTTCTCGAAAGGAGGGTCACAATCTTAAGCAACTGATGGTGACGGGCAAGATAGATGGCAAACATCCCAGAGAACGCAGACCCACTAATATTTAAAAAAAAAGACATGCCCGCCGAGTTTCTTGCCAGTTCTTCTCAGGACGGAGGCTAGTTTTTGTGAATTGGCGGTAGTTCTTTTTGACGTTCAACAAGTATGTACTTTCATTTATGTTGAATAATTTTTATTTTTTTTTATTTGATTTGATTTGATTTGATTGTCAGACCAAATTTGGTCTGGTCTGGCTATCAAGCTCCAGCATGACAAGTTAAAACGTGTTCGTGAAAGTGATAACTATGTTGAATTAACTCAAAAAGGTTGTCAAATGACGTGTGACGATGCTCGAACAAAAAATTATTTTTAATACCAGACGATGATTGATTAAAAAGTTTATGTTTGATGTTGATTCGTCCGTTCCCCGCGCTTTTACCTGCATCAACTACTTTAATGGATCTCGCATCAAACTACAGACAGTTATCATTCATCATATCATTAATATCATTTTTGTTACCAGTATCAAAAAAAAAAACAATAATTGTTATTCATAAAAATCAACATTTTCTTATAATGTTGTAAGTACCTACGTGTTTCTGTTAATAATAAAAAACGGATTTCAAATCCGCCGCAGTAGGCCTCGTTCGATACACCACATCTCCCGGCCACCGTCCTTGTCGAACCCGTCGCTTGCGACGAAGGGCTCGACGAGTGAATTAACCCATAGACACAGCCCACTGAGTTTCTCGCGGGATCTTCTCAGTGGGTTGCCTTTTGCGATCTGCGATTCTGCGAAGCACTGCTCTTGCTAGGGCCAGTGCTAGCACCATTTCGGTTTGAGCCCCATGAGCTCACCTACACGTCAAGGAGAAGCTGATATAGCCTCAAGGCTATCAGGATAGGTAGGAAGAGAAAAAAAAACCACATCTCATTCTTTTAGTTCATGAGTAACACAAAACAAAACATTGCGAAACCGAACGCTTAATAAAAATCAAACTAACAATTTAATATTATTTGCATAAACATTAACAATGTCGTTGTACAACATTCGCAACAAGTTACCTTCAGATAAAATTTTAACCTCAAAAGATAACGAAACTGTAGCAATAACCTCAAAACTGTGTGCGTTGTGCTCACTAAAGTGGAATATCAGAGGATCTTAATCATAAAAGTGTGTCCGGCCATTATTCAGAAGAACTGGTATGCGACCTCAACGTTATTATATTAGCCCTAACTTCCCATCTAAGTCGTTATTAACTGGAAGACATGTTGCAAGCCAACTATACCTTATCTTTCTTACGCTGGAGAATCAGTTTACGGATACCCACATGGTAGAGGGGGGTAACAGACCTACCCTTATGTTGGAGGGAGAAGAGGAAGAGTGAGGACCTCCTCCAATATGCCTTAGCTTCCTAACTACACCCTCATCATACTTCCTAGCTCATTCGAATGGAGGAATGCAATTGAGAGTCGCTGAACTTTTGACAATACTACGGTCAAATTCACGTTTTGAGATGTTCTTATCCCGAAAACTAATCTCACGTTATTCTCGATTCATTACAATCGCTATTCCATAAACTAAATAGAAAACATATGGCAACGAAGGAACGAAGGATACTCAATATCCCCAGGCGCGGGGACCACGTATAAGGTTCGGATCCCGACCCCAAAAAAAGGGTACACAACATAGGGTAGTAGTACCGGTAAAAGTGTAAATTATAAATACAATTCCTTGAAACTTTAATCGAATTTTGTAATAATAATTACAGTTTATTACCACATACAATAATAGTGATACTAGATAGATACGTGTGCGTTAGCATAATTGTTTATTACGTTTCCTAATATACTTTACTAATAATTATATGAACAATTTACATTTAAATGTATCACTTTATGAGATTCCAGTGAAAGTCAAGAAGACTGCACAAAGTTTATAATTGTGAAAGGCAATGCTAACAACGATCAAAGCAAGATGATGGATTATCCACACTTTCAAACTATGATGTTTGTTTTGCGAAATTCGTTACAATTGTTTCATTTTTTTTTAATTACCTAACAAGGCTAAATTTAACTTAAAGTTTACGTAATTTTTATTTGGTTCATAAAATCTATATATATAAAAATAAATTGCTGTTCATTAGTCTCGCTAAAACTCAAGAACGGCTGGACCGATTTGGCTAATTTTGGTCTTGAATTATTTGTGAAAGTCCAGAGAAGGTTTAAAAGGTAGATAAATATGAAAATGCTGGGAATTAAATAAAAATAACAATTTTGTTTTTCCTTTGATGTATCCCCCGTCGGACGCATTCCTTTTGTTTATTTTAAGTTTATTTTATACAAAAGTTTAGGTCTTTTATTTATCGATTGAGGCACTACGAAGTCTGTCGGGTCAGCTAGTACTCAATAAATATAATGTTATAAACACTTTATTTTCAATTAATTTACAACAGACTCATTATTCGTTTTCATCTGCCATACATATAATTTACAATAAAATTAGTTTCATGAAAGGACGCCTCTTTTAAGAATTCATTATTTTTCAGACGCTACTTACCTTCACATAGTTAGACTGTTTATTTAAAGCTTATCTATTGTACTAGTTCTAATTACATTAAAAATTTAAATTGCAGCTAGAATTTTATTACTTGTCTCGTGGTTTATGTTATTTATTTTTATGTACTATTTGAGATTGTCACTCATTAGATTTGGAACAGTTAGAATTTCCTTCGAAATCTTATCAATCAATTTGTTACATTCCACACTTAAATCACCAAGTTACGGAACCGCGAAAGCGGAATCGTAAAACATTTGTCGGAAGTCGTGAGAAGTGGGTGTTGTCATGCCAAGAAAGCAGGCTGTTAGTGTGTAATCACCTATTGTTGATGGAGTTCCGATATATGCAATGGTACTTTAGATTGTTCACGATTACGTAAAAGATGTTTCGATCAAATATCTTCTAACGCATTCAATCTTATGCGCAAATAAGTTTAGCATCGAAAAATATATTTTAATGGCCTTTAAATAAAGACGTGTCAGAGATACAGCTAAACGGCTGTCTACCGCTGGAGACTCTTTTGACACCTCTTATGAAGAAGCATTTTTTTTTATTGCTTAGACGGGTGGACGAGCTCACAGCCCATCTGGTTTTAAGTGGTTACTGGAACCCATAGACATCCACAACGCAAATGCGCCACCCACTTTGAGACATAAGTTCTAAGGTCTCAAGTATAGTTACAACGGCTGCCCCGCCCTTCAAACCTATGCAGGGCGGTGGTACCTACCCGCGCGGACTCACAAGAGGTCCTACCACTAGTAATGGTAAAGTAAACCATTTAGTGCTCGAGAAACAACATTGAGGAACAAACAAATTGTCGATGAACGACCCCTATCTTGTAAGTGGTAGGGATGAGGTCTGCTCTGGTAGCGGCTGATTCGATTCAGATGTAAAGATTAGAGAGCAAATCATCACGTCAAACATTTCGTCAGAGCAACAACATATATATTGGAGTGCTTGAATTCCTACTAGCTTCCATTCCCATTGAGGACATGGCATTGCATTTAAATTTCAATGTACAGAGTGCAACAGACCAACCAAACCTCAATTCGTGCATATAGTAATAGATATTTTAAGCTGCTTGCCATAAATACTATTATGGAAACCATCGGTTTTTTTTCTCTTTATTTTTGTAACATATCCATTACGTAGCTCATACAGAATTGGTTGGCTCTAATGTAATTCTCTAAAGCTATTATTATGACCAGTTATTAATTAAAATCCGATCTTTCTCGACGGAAAATTGCCAGTCAAGTTCCTAATTATTATGGCGTTTAGAGCATGCCATACTCTTTAGCAGAAGCCATGGAGGACAGTCAAGTTGATTAAGATCGAAACTAGACGAAGGCCTATGTTCAGCTCTGTGTGTTTTTTAACTTCTCGTAAAGATAACTCAAATTTGTATGGAGTTGGAACAGCTTCCCTTCGTTAGTCGCTAGGGGCGCTGTTCCAACTCCATACAAATTTGAGATAACTTTAACGCGATCGAGAAGTTAAAAAACTCGCACCTAGCACACTGATGAAGTTGAGCTCTGATGAATAATGTTTATTTCCAACCACGCTTGTTTGAATCCAACTCAATGATTCAGTACCGAATTTTGTTTAAAGAATCATTCTTGTTCATGCAATATGCTGTTAAATTGATTTGAACATCAAGAATCGTATCTTGTTGCATTAAAGAAGTGATATTGCAATGGATACCTTCTCACATCGGCTTGTGTGGTAACGAAAGGGTGGATAAGTTAGCTAAGGAAGCTTCTAGTGATGGTGTACCATTGAACATAGTTCCTAATTATACCGATTGTGTCAACTTAGTAAGAGAGGAATGTTATCCTCTATGGAAGGTATATTTCGATGAAAGTTCTTTGGAAAAAGGCGTGTGGTACAAAACAATTCAAAGTCTACCATGGAAAACGCCATGGTTTGATTCTTGTAACCTTAATAGAACTATCCTAGTGACTGTTTTCAGACTTCGTTCCGGGCACATCCCACTCAATAAATTTGCTCATTTAATGGGGAAGGCTCCTGATCCCAAATGTTCAGTTTGTGATGTAGTGGAAGATGCTTTTCACATTATGATGGAGTGTGCGCGGAATGATGATTTGAGACAACAATTTTTTGCAAAATATACAGATCTTCGACAAGTTGGAGGTTTAAATTGCGTGCGTATTAGCCTTTCCGGAATCCGAAATGGCTAAGTCACTTTATAAAATAGTGTTGGTGGGCCTTCAGAGACGATAACAGTTTCCTTTATATTTTTATATGATTCTTTGTTACTATCTTTTGTAGCACAATGGAGTGACATATTCACTAGGTGAATAATCTCCTTAAATAAAGACATAAAAAAAACTTGTTGCATCTGGGCCAATTTTTCGATACTTTTTTCATATAAAATCGCTCTGTCGCTCCATAGTGCAATAGCTAGCGCCCGCCCCACCAAAAGATTACTGAAGCCAGTTGATGACAACTGTACACCTGTTAATGTATGCTGATGAAGTGAAAAGCTCATAAGCACGATTTTTTTGTTTGTTGAACTGTTGCTCGATTTGAGTAAAGTTATTTTTGTCAGTATTTAAATACGAGTATATTGTACCGAAATGTTGCTCGATTTGAGTAAAGTTATTTTTGTCAGTATTTAAATACGAGTATATTGTACAACCGTCAGCTTTACAGAAAAATACCTATTTACATCGACGTTTCTTTGCACAGAGTAATTAACCAACTGAGTTTCTCGCTGGATCTTCTAAGTGGGTCGCGATTCCGATTCGGTAGTAGATTCAGCGAAGCACGTTTCTTGCTAGGACTAGTGTTAGCAATTCTCCCAGGTTGAGCCCGTGAGCTCACCTACCAGTCCGCGCGAAGTTGGAATAGCCTCTTAGGCTACCAACGATAAGGTAGGGGAAAAAAACAGTGTAAGAACTTAACACTCATAGCATTGGATGGATCTGACAGTTATTTTGCTGTGTACTTTCGTACAAATTGTTTTATATGAAGTTTTATTGCTTTTTTATGTTTCAAAGTACATTTTACGATTTACTGTTTTGAATTTTATATTATCAATGGCAAAAAGGCAATTGTATTTTATATAGCTATATTATATTATAGAGACTAGCAATCTTATCAAAATGTGTTGCCAGCATGCGTACCGAAAATGGCAGAATTTAAGCATATAAATAAAACATTGATTTGTAATGTTTTACATATTATTCACATCATCAAAATTTTAATTCAATACGATTAATAACAATTAAACGTCTTCTAAAATATTTCGACACTTTCACAGCGGATTTCTCTCAAGCTTTCCAATGTTTAACAGATCTAATAGAATATTACGTGTGTGAAACACGTAATAAATATTCCATTCACAACCATCCGGTTTCTTGGTACCAACACTAGGTAGGCACTGCATATGACATTCATTAAATATTAATTTTAAATCAATTTATTACAAAAATATTTTGTGTGATTGGCAAATTCTGAAAACCAGAGATATATTTAATCGAATTAATATTAAAAAGTTAGCAATACAACTGTACCTAGTCATATCGCTACCATTTTAACAAGAGATTGTTTTAAGACCGGCCCTTTGTACTTATTAGTACTTCAGCCGAGCAAGATTGTTGAGTAGTGTCATTTAAAAGAGACAGAGGGAGTTTTCGATTAAAAATGTAAAAGATTGTGGATACAAAATAAAAAACCTCACAACACAGAGCAGGTAGCTTGCTCGTCCCAACAGTTTACTGCGTCGCAAAAAAAATCGTGACCCCGAGTTGAAAGAAACCAGATTCCGTCAGACAAAAAACACTGTGCTCAGTTTATCGATGGAGAAACACAACAAGTGTCCATTATTTACAAAAAATAAAGTAATCCGCATCGTTTACTTGGTTAACTTCTTTCATATTAAGCATTCCTCGTAGGATTCTCATAATTTTAGGAAAGCCTATGAACATAGTGCCTTTGCAAACCTTATTCGGCAAATTGAACAGTAATCTAAACCTTAATGATTCATTAATAAAGGTATTTAATGAAACCTAATCGTAGGGTACCGTTGATTTTACGGACAGTAAAAATGTGTGATTTAATAATTATTGTTATCGGTCGAGTTGTTTTAATCTCCACGTTCGCTCGAGCAGGGTTCGCTCACGGCATAGTACAGTTACCCACACATTCGTGCCATTAAATACGTACATATTTATGCGTAACGTGTCTACTATAACGGTGCGCCCGGTAAGGATCCGAAAGAGTATGTGTTACAACGTGTGTTTTTTTTATCACCTAGATTTATAGTCTGTTTATTCTTGTGGCATGAATCGAAGGAAATGTTGCAAGACGATGCCAAATATGTTGATGGTCAAGATACATTGCGCGTTTGCCGTTCTATCAATTTTACAACGAATAATGAAATACATACTTTCAAAAACAGTTTATTTTTATGCCATATAATTTTAACGAGCGTGATACAAAGTAACTATATTATTATAAATATTTAATCCGACGTGTTCAAGGAAGAGCCTGTATGACCTTGTATCTATGACGTAAAATAATAAGATTCCATCGCAATCGACGGATTTAAATACCGTATTAATCTAACATAAAAACGTTTAATTGTTATCTAAAACTTTTTTTCCAAACTTTTCTACGTCCGCATGCTTCTGTAGATGTTCCTGATTTGTGTTAATCTAAAAGGATAAAATATTAGTATTAGAGAAAAAAGTTAGTAAGTAATACAAGGAAAATCTCCTTACCTGAATGTTAGATCGCTTTACTTCTATATAGAGCCAATTGTCTGTTGAGAAGGCTATGGCCATTAAAGCAGCAGCCACGATTGCTGTAATAGTCGCTATAGACAAAGTTACTGCTGAGCAAGGCATTTTTTTAAACCTTTAATAGACAATAAAGGATAGAACAGATAGATTACAATCACAATCACAACACTTATTAAGATGGTTCACCTATACAGCATTTTCGTAAACACAGCGGAACGGAGAACACGACAGCACACTCACTATTTAATAAAAACTCATGAATGCGGTCATCGCCTGCAGCGTACCGAGTTCGCGCGCGAGACTTCTTTGCCTACTTAGCACTACTTCGCCTTGCCGCTCTCTTACGGATGTGAAACTTTCCAAAGCGAAACCACCGCTCCAAGCGGCAAAAATTTAAATGAAAAAACCAGTATTGTGTTGCCAGAGCATTCCACAATAAAATCATCGACGTTCAGGTTAAATGATTGAGATGATGATGATATTCTTTTATATCACGTCTACTAGTCATGCTAAGAAGACTGATTGAATCTATATATTAATACGTGTAGCAAAAGCTTTGTACCCCTTTTTACGAAAATTACGCGGACGGAGGAGTATGAAATTTCTCACACTTAAAGAGAATATAGAGAAGGAGTGCAGAATGCTGGTATTTTTAAACGTAAAAAATAGATGAAATCAATAAAAAAACATTACACACACTACCATGTATTTGACACACCCACGCATATTTTTTGTTTATTGTTAAAGTTTGTAGTCAGATTAAGAATAGAACATAGACCTAGGTTTCCTACTTCAGTGAAATAGAATAATATTTTTTGTCTTTTTTTTAAGGGATTTTATGACCTGGTAACTAAGACTTTTAAGTCATGTCTTATTTTAATTTACATACTTAATTTTATGAAAAATGATAATATGGAGTGAAATGAAATGAAATGAAGATGATTAATTTGAGACATTAATCAACTGGAATGAAATTAATTGAAATAAGATGATATGGGATGAAATATAATCTCAGTAAAATGGTGGTCATTTACTGAGATTTTTTCAGTGGACTTTTTGGAGGAACCCGAGAAATTACGTCCAGCAGCTTTGTTTCATTTTCCCATTTTTGTGCACTTTCACAGATATTAAACAGTTAATAAACCACCGTTATTACACATTTAATCCTGAAAAAACACTAAATAGACAAAATAAAACAAATCACACAACTTCACTTTTCATTTTCATTAAAAATAAGAATTTATATTAAAATAAGACGTGACTTAAAGGTCTCAGTTGGTTGGTCATACAATCCATAAAAAAAAATTTTTGAGACTTTTGGCGGGAACGCGAGGAGTGAAGTTGTGTGATTTGTTTTATTTTATCTATTTAGTGTTTCTTCAGGTTTAAATGTGTGATAACAGTGGTTTATTAACTGTTTAGTATCTGTGAAAGTGTACAAATGTGGGAAAATAAAACAAAGCCACTGGACTTAACTTGTCGGGATCCGCCAAAAAGTTCACTAAAAAGTCTCAGTCTCATTTTCATCCCATATCATCAGATCTCATTTCATTTCATTTCATCTCAGTTGATTAATCTCTCAAATTAATCATCGTTATTTCATATCATTTCACTCCATATTAATATTTTTCATAAAAATAAGAATATAAATTAAAATAGGACTTGACTTAAAAGTCTTCGTTACCAGGTCATAAAATCCCTTAGAAAAACAAATGTTTGAAATAAAATATTTTGTGTCTTTTTTCATCTTTGTAATGAACTAATCCTGTATTAATATTTCGAATGCGGAAGAATTCATAAAAAATGTCATCCGCGAACGAATTTAGCCAATACGACGATATTTTATCAAATATTTTAGTTAATGAAAAATCTATCTTGGGTTTTTTATCGGCAATTTTTAATTTTTTAGCAAGACGGTAAAAAATATTTCTAAAACGTACCCTAATGTAAATGTTAAAAATATAAATTTATATTTTTAATTATCCACAGCACCGATTTCTATTATGTACCGGATGGCCAGTACGAAAACATAGGTTTTCCGCCGGGAGTTGCTGAAGAACTGGTTATTAAAGTTCTCCGGAAATGCGACCCCAAAAACATGAAGGAGCCGCACAAGCACACTGATTTAAACAACGAGATCATGTGCTCGACAGTTGCCCAAGAGGTCGAAGTAATTGCTAGTGAAGATACCTCGGTAGACCTTGAGGCAAGTGGGGAACAAGATGTCCTAACATCTGAACATCAAGTAAGGAAAGCAGTTTCGAGTCAGCCTGAAGAGTACAAGCCTCCGGTGATACCAATACAGAAGAGAAGCGAGTGCTACAATGGAGCGGACAGAGAAAATTACTCGTGGGCGCAAACTCTAATGGATCTTGGTATATTTTAAAAATACACCCTAAAATGCTAATCGAAATAATTTATTAAAATTTCAAACAAACAAAATGCAATGTAAAACAAATCAGCAGAAGCAAATTTTCTTTTTTGTTTCAGATGTAACTGTAAAACTTCCACCAGATATAAAATCTTCAAAAGACCTAAAAGTTGCTATAAATCCTGGAGATATTTATGTATGTCGACAGAACGGTGATGTAATTGTTAAGGACTCTCTGCTGTTCAAGATTAAGACCAGTGATAGTTTCTGGAGTCTTAGCGAGGGACGATTGTTGATGCATCTGGGTAATTTTATATTACTAATCATAAACAAATGAATACAAATAATTTTTAGTCAATGTTTTCAACAGTAATTGGCTATTGACCAGTATAGGCTAAGCAAGAGTCACAAAATTCAGTGATGTGGCACATAATAGTTCTAGTAATGCTAGTGGAATACATTTGTTGATTAAAGCAACATTAGAGGCAGTACCGATTTTGAGTAAGTATTGGCGATTACCATATTTATGATTATATCTGCCACCAAATAGTTTTTAATGTGGAATAACTGATACTACAACATTTGCAACATTCACCTCATGACTGAAGCTACATAATGGAATTTTGGTTTTTATGGCCATTATAAGCTATATGTATATTTATTAGTAGTTTCTTGTGAGCATGTACGGATACATACTACCGCTCTGCTTATTTCTGCTGCTCTAAAGGTATGAGGTTAAAGGATGAGATAGCCATTATACTATAGAACTGAGACATAAGGTTGCCTGTCTCAAGGTTGGTGATGGAATTTGTGTTGTTGCTGTTCATGGGCTCTAGTACACTCCACGACAGATTGGCATTGAGTGGTGAGAAAAAATAAGAACAATAGTAATAACAATTCAACCAATAACAACTGGCATAAAATCCAAGCTCATCTATTTTTCTACTCACTAAAAATTTTAATCATACTATAATAAGTGCTATTTTATAAACATAATGTTTCAGTAAAAATATATGTTAATTATTGACTGTTGAATAGAAGTACAGAGCTAGTTTCTATAAAAAAAAATCATTAGATTTTTTAGAAATCTACATACATTCAGGACTTAAGCTATAAAGTGCAAAATGAAAAATGGTGGAAAACTTTTTTTAAGTTTTACAAAATACATCTTGTAGTATTAATTACAAGGGTAACACTTAATTTGTAACAGAAAAAACCCGCGAGCAATGGTGGTCAAAGCTTTTGATTGGCGAAGAAGACATTGATTTATCAAAGATAGACTGCTCAAGGCCCTTACATGAACTCCCAGATGATCACATTGATAAGGTACATTTTGAAAACTGCATAACTTGTGACTTAATTTTTTTACTTAACAATCTTAAATATGTTATTGTAGTGCATGTTATCCATTATCCTAGTTTCCCAGTTAGTTACCTATAAAATGAATAGTTTTTATTGCAGGTAGGTAACAGACCTGTTGGTAAGTTGTCACATGCACCAGTTGACAATGAACCTTGTCTATATGCAACAGGTGTTCTATCAGTAACTTAGAAGTTGGTCATACATAAAAAATCATATTATGAATTATCTACCCAATATATTAACAGAAACTATGAAACAAACATTGAAATTAGGATAATTTAAGCTGGGCGTTATTTAATAATATTAAAAACTCGAAAGATGGATCTTTTAGATAAAAGAGCTTCAATGGAACCAAGAACAGAAAATGAAAGGCCTACCTACTAGTGATGAAATAAGAAACATTGAGATATTGAAGAAAGCTTGGAATGCTGATGGTTCTCCATTTAAAGGTCAAAAATTTGACCCTAGTATTCTTAGCCAATCATTTACTCCTTTTGGAAATAATAAATAAATTCACTATTTATATTCATGTTTAATTTATTAATTTTCCTCAGTTTTGTCTAAAAGCCACTCAAAACCAATTTCCCGATCATCCCTTGTTGCTCAATTAGTCTGTGGGCCTCTCTTAAATTGGCTGCATTAATGGGTGACAGAGTATTTGTCAATGTGTGTTTCAATTCACCTTTGTCAAGCCATTTTGAAATTTGCTCTAATATTTGATGATGTCTGATCTTATCCTCTGTATCATACTTTATTCTTGTAAACATCATTTCAGACACAAGAGTAACGCTTTTATCTTTCAAGGGCCTCAAGTCTACTAAACCACTACTGTCGACTATCAAACAAATCCTACCTTGAGGTTTGATAGCTTTCATTAAAGTATCCCAGTATGGGAACGGATCATAATTAACTAAGATAAAATCTACTCCATTTCCATGCCCTTGGGCTACTAGTTGTGGAATCAAATCTTGTGTGTGATTAAGAACAATGTCTGTTCCATGCTGAAGACTGAACTCTTGTGTTTCTGGACGTGAAGCTGTTCCAATCACTTTTAATCCCAAATTCTTTGCCATCTGTGATGCTACTGAACCAACACCACCAGCACTATTAATTATAAGCAGAGTACGCCCTTTATCTTTGCTAGAGATTAAAAGTCGATCGTAGATGCATTCATAAGCAGTGACTGAAGTCAGAGGCATGGCTGCTGCCTGCTCAAATGTTAGTTTTTTCGGTTTTGTTCCAACTAAAACTTCGTCTAAGGCTACGTACTGTGCATTTGAGCCGTTTCGTCTATGATCACCAGTGAAAAATACTTCATCTCCTATATTGAATGTCTTAGCACTCTGGCCTTTGGCGACAACGACGCCGGCGCCGTCCCATCCCAAGATCCTCGGTGTAGTCTCGACATTTGGTTTCGGAGCGCGTTGTTTTGCATCTATAGGATTCACTGCGATCGCCTTAACCTCCACTAAAACGTCTTTTTCTTTTAAAACCGGCAAATTCACTTCCAAATCGATGAGACTGTTTACATCTGCAATTGGCAGGTATTTGTACAATCCTACAGCCCTCATTGTTTTAGGTAAAGCCATAATAATATTGGTAGGGGTAGATAATTCTTGGCTTGCAACTTGCTTGGCGGAGAATGCCGCTATCAATATAAAAAGGACAAACATGATCATTATAACCTAAAGATAAACGATTTAAAGAGATAAAAAGTTAAATGTCACGTTCACTCAACAAGTCAACACGATCGAATTTAAACGCTTATACCGGTCACTCACATTCGCACGAATACGCAAACCCGCAAGTGTAGGACGACATTTGCAAATGATTATGCAAAGTTTTCGCTGCATTCGCGGTTTTCCAAGCTGTGTCTGTTTTTTAATGGACATCAAAGCGCGAGAACCGCGATCATTCGTTTAGTCTCCCACATTCGTGTGACCAGTTGCGCCCACGGTTCCAAAGGTAAAGGACGTTTGGCCATTTTCATAGTTCGTGACATCTACTGTGAAGCGTACCTTCATCATGGATTGGAACAACACCAAGGTGATGGAGTTCATTGAACTCCTGCAAAACGAATCGACCATGTGGGACCCTCAAAAGAAATCCCTTAAAAACGGAAAGGCCGTTAATGTCGCCTGGGAAAGAATTAAAAACTATCTTTCTATTCAATGTTCTATTGGCGAATTAAAAAAGAAGAGAAATTCGTGAGATATTCGTACTCAAGGGTAGGAGGAAGCGCAAACGGGTTCGCAAATTGAATACCGAACCCATTTGCACAGCCGCTAAGTTTGCGAATGAATGTCTGACGGCCCTTCACATGCGCGCGAACATTCGTACAATGTACAAATGTTCGCGCGCATGTGAGTGGCCGGCATTAGATTCAGAAAGTTGAAATATAAGTAGGTATAGGTATGTAAATCAATGCTTATATTCATATTACTAGGTACATATTTCATATTATGTGTATTATTTATGCATATAATACGACGTGATTACGTACGTACGAATTTTTGGTGTTTCTAGAGCGATCAAGTTACCGGCAGTTTAAGGTCTTGAAAACCGAGTTTCGAAGATTATTGTGCCATTGCAGTGCTTATAGAATAGACGATACAGATGACTTCTATTAGGTGGGCCGTAAGCTTGTTTGCATTCGATGACAATCGGTTTAGGTCTCTTAGCAAAGATTTGAACGTAGGTATTAATGTGCACTGGTAACTTACTGGACATAAATAACAGTGAAAGTATGCGCACTAGTTTAGTAACAACAACAAAAAATTATAGTCAATTAAATATTAGAAAATGTAAATAGTAAGAACAGGTTTATATTGCGGTTTAATCTCGTCTTTATTCAACACGTACATAAAGTAGCTATTACAATTTTCGACGTTTCATATTGACAGTTTTCGTAGTCACGTATCAGTAGGTACAAATCTATTTTGATCAATACGGTATTTGAAGAATGAAAATAGTACTGCAGGTATAGAAGTAATAAGACTGTAGATATAAACTGCTTCACGGCAGAAATAGACAGGATGGTGGCACTTATCCGTGCGAACGAAGACGTCCTACCAACAGTCACTACGCAAATTATTATTTTTGCACATTTGATTTTTATTAATTACCTACACGATGCTATTCCTTCACTGTAGAAGCCAAACGTGAACATTTTTAAGTACGTTTTCATTAGAAAAAATGGTATCTGTCTGAGGGATTCGTATACAGACCCAGTTGCATCGCTTGACTCGAATGCACCGGGCCTTTTAACCTGACGACTTATTCAGGAAATATGAACAAATTATTTAGTATAACGATATTTAAGTATGCATAGCTTATAAAATTAATATTCATAAAGAGACTGATATTGACTACTTACACACACAAGAACTTAACCAACTACGAAGTTTTTAAATTGGTAAGGATATCTATCGATAGGAAAAAACTAAAAATAGACTTCTTAAAGTAATTTGGTGGCTGTATCAGTTTATTTTATATAATGTGGTCTCTTGCCCAAAGTAGTTTCGGAATCCCCAATTTATGATTACAGTTTTGGCTTTGAGAATGAAACGAACGTTTTGAAAACGAATCGCCTTTGATTTGAGTTTCAATTATAGACTGTGTTACTCTTAAACTAAGGTGAAAAAATACTACTACCGCAGAATAAAATTCCAAAGTAGGGTAGTGGTGAGACGGGCTGGTTTATGCAAGGCGGTCGACATAGATAAGATATATATGTGGTCGGTATCTCTGTTTCTTGGGGTTACGAACGAATGAATTTCATGTTGGTTCCCATAGTTGTTGTGTAGTGTTAATTGGTAATATAATTCAATAAATGAAACAATTGTAGTTCAATTAATGCTTTATTACTATAGATATGATTGATATTTTCGTCAATGCAGAATTGTCACCAACGATTACACCTTAATTCACATTTATAACAAAAGCAGATCCCAATATATCACAGAATATACACGCTGCCTACTATTCTCAATGCGCGAAACAATTCGGTATCACGAAAATTAACAAAATGCCTATATTCAAATGTATGCTTATTGCTTAATGCTTATTGCTTACAAATAAACTTGAATAAGCAGCAAATAAAGTATAAAAGGAGATTACAAAATTTTGATTTTGCACTGAAAATCCGTTACGTGCATTTTGTTTGCTATTCATCACATTGTAGCTTTAAGTAGGTACCGCCAGTAGCGCTTTTTATTTCTTACTTTTTTTCTAAATAAATAACTATCACACTGTTCAAAAACGTACCTAATTCTTGAATATGGTGTGTTCAAAGTCGTTAAACGGTCAAACAACTAGTCTCTGTTTCTCTCAAATAATATGCCAAATAATTTTTTGTTTAGTCAATAGTTAACAGGTAGGTTTAACAGGTACTTATACAACAGATATACATCGTGAATGGATCGTTGTATTCCATTGACGAGTTCTTGAACGTACGTAGGTTTGTAGTTAATAGAGATATTTTTAAGTCAAACGATTTTACCCTATTAGAAGTAGTTCACTGGTATTATTTTAGGTTAGGAAACACGGATACATATGCGATCACGAGCTCATAATGGCAACTCTCCTACCATTTTAATACTATTTGCACAACATCTTCCGTACAAACTAAATATTTTGATTGCTGTATAGTTAGGCTGACAAATCCCACGAGCCGATCTAGTTACATGGTCACTATTGGGATAAACTCTGTTATAGTAGATGCCATGAATCTTTAGTAATGTTTTCTGCACCCTCGGCAAGAACAGAAATAGGATGATGGGGTCTAGGCCACGGATCACTATATTCACCTAAGCTTCCTACTCAACCTCTCATCTTATATAAAAAAATAACCTTTTTATAATGGTGGCAGAATGTGCTCAGCTCGTAGGGTTGCTACATCCTAACCTTATTTGGCGAAAAGTCCGTAAAATTGTTATTTCTATGCGATTGATTATACCATATACCATATCACGTTATAAGGTGGCAATTATTGCATGCAATGGACTCTACTGACCGCTTGACTTTAAAATAAATATTATAATATGATTTTTTAAACTAAATTCTAAAACTGAACCTAAGTAACACTTTCATTAATTAAACATCATAGCAATAGTAATTTAATATGTCATACCCGCGGTACGTCGTGTTAATTGATGTATATTTTAAATTATTTAGATTTTGTAAATAAATAGATTATGTAATAATAATTTTCAAATATTGAAATCTTCTAGAATTTGTTTGTTGATATGCCATTTCGGACAAAGACACATTAGGTTAAGTGATTGAAAAAACAATAAATTTCTTCCTTGAACTTTTGTACTTGGGAATTTGTACAACAAGTTACCAAAATTATCAGTCAATCTTTGTGCTACTAATAAAAATAAATTTCAATACTTTCAGTATTTCCCCTTATAAGACGGTAGATTGGTTCCGCATTATAGGAAACGCGTTTTAGAAGTATTCTCGCATAACGCGGTTGTATGACCCCATGTAACTTCATATTATGTACAATATAATTAATGATTTTAGAATTCAAAAACTAGGAACAGAAATTAAATAAATCATTTTGATTTAAATTTATAACAATACAATTGACACAATTTGCATAGGTACGCAAAATAAATTATGAAATGTACAAATCATTATAAATTTCACAGTACCTACCTACAGAAATATAAAATTTTAAATCCCCGTGTTCTATGGGAGAATACGCGTGTTATACGATGGACTGAAATCGCGTAATTCGAAAATTCGTTATAAGAGTACCGTGTTATGAGGGGGACTACTGTACTTTTAAATTTTTCGTTATTAACAAAGTAGGTCTGTAGAAAATTAACTATCAATAAGTACTACGCAGTTGTTTATTATGCTTTATACGTTTTTTTTTCAACATTAAAAGCCTATTCTTTAATAATTGATATTTTCTATATTTGTGAAATGTTATTTTGAAAGCATTCTTTTGTTTTCCTCAAAAACAAATAATGTTTTTGCATTATTCAAATCTGATTGAACTAGGTATCTACAAAATTTAACAATACTGACAATAACACCGTATCTCCATTGATTACATACATCAATAATTTAATAAATATTTTTTTATCATAAATATTTAACCGAGACAACAAGAGGGCTTGAAATCTGAATTTTAGAAAAGAAGGACTTATCTACTCTTGACACGCTGCCCGAGGAACAAACCGAAAACATTTGTAATTGCTCGCGGCCCACCTGGTTTTAAGTGGTTACCGGTGACCATAGATAACTACAACAAAAATGCCGCCACCCATATTGAGATATAAGCTCTAAGGTCTCAGTATAGTTACAACGGCTGCCCCGCTCTTCAAACTGAAACGCATTACTGCTTCACGCACTGTAATTACGCAAATTATAATGTTGCGGGTTTGATTTTTTATTACACGATGTTATTCCTCCACCGCGGAAGTCAATCGTGGACATTTGTTATGTACGCATTTCATTAGAAAAATTAGTATCCGCCTGCGGGACTCGAACACCGTTGCATCGCAAGATACGAATGCATCGGACGTCTTATCCTTTAGGCCACGACGACTTCAAGATAGATAGAAGATATAGTAGATAGATAATTGAAAAAAATAATAAAAAAATACCTAAAACAATGTTTAATTTACATATCGTTACCCAAATTCTCACTGTACATCAAATTTGCATATATCGTGAGCCCCAGTGCACTCTACGCTAGGGCGATGTGTGGAATCCCAAATGCCAGGGCCGCATCGTTGGCACATTCCAGCGAGGGTACAAGGGATCCTTACTAACTGCCTGAACTGGTAAAGCAGACCACGAGCTTTGCGCAGTATCAAACGCCCATCCATGTACATGGCTGAAAAACAACGGAATTATGATTATTATTCAGAGATAGGTAAATTGCTCTGTTTTTACGCTCGTTAGCAAAAATAAAACCGACATTTTTTTAAATATATTATTGAAAACACACTAGAGGTAAGTGATAGTATAAATTAAACAGTGGAAGAACATAGACATGCTCGTGTCGCAAAGAATAGAACGCAGGGGAAATTTAATTCGTTAGAATTTATTTTTACCTTCAAATGGGATTTGAACACGAGTATAGCTGAATTGATCGTTAGGAGTAATTGTACTCCAGTAGTTTTATCATTTAGGTCACGACGACTTCGTACGGACGTCTTTCTCAAATATAAAAATTGTGCTAAGAAAGTTTTTAATTGCGGATAAAATATCAGAAGTTTAAAGATATTTCTTAAATTTATAATTGCAGTTCCCTGATTATTATTAGAATACGCGGTATTCTAATAATAATTTAGTTTCACAACACTACCTGTTATCTACGAAAGCTGATGCCTAGTTTCAAGAATTCGTTTTTGGTATTAATGCAAAAGAAGCACGATGATTTTGCTTTTATTTAACTAACACAAAGTCATGAACGTATCATTTTTTTAACCTATGCTGATAGCCTTGAGAGGCTATTTCAGCTTCATCCTAACATGTAGGTGAGCTCACGGGGCTCAAACCGGAAGTGTTGCTAACACTGGCCCTAGCATGAGCCGTGTTTCGCAGAATCTACCACCGGATCGGAAACGCGACCCACTGAGAAGACCCGGTGAGAAACTCAGTGGGTTGTTTCTATGGGTTAATTCGCTCGTCGAATCCTTCGGCGTAAGTAACGAGTTTGACGAGGACGGTGACCGGTGCTTGTGGTACCTAAAAGCACCGTTAATGGATCGGAAGGATCCGTAATGACGTGTTTTGGGCGACGTCGAAACATACCTAAAGAACTAAAATGCAACAGCATTTCGTCGGTATTGAGATCTTGTGCTATGACGTCATCAGCGTAAACGGCTACAATAGCCAAGCACAGGAACAGATGAAAGTAATCCGTCTGATAGTTGGCCCAGCAAGCCTCCCACATACGAAGGGCTACGGCCTCGGTGAATTCGCGTTTGAAACATCTGTAAATAAGAAAAATAATCAATAGTCAATAATCCCTTGGCACTGCGGCAAATGACACTATTTGTCCCGCAACAGTATGCGCGGGGGGAGTTCGACACCGCCACTTATTCACGGCGTTGGCGGGGCTGAATGAATGAATGAATGAAAATTCTTTATCGCACAAAAATATTGTACAAAGGCGAACTTAACACCATGCAGGCATTCCCTTCCAGTTAACCCTTGTTGATGATGTGAAAGATTCAAGAAGTTCGTAGCTGTAATGAAGCTAATACACGGCGTTAATTTAAAGAATTACAGTAAACATGAGTACAGTAGGCTGAGGACCCGTACAGCTAGGAACTATCCAACGGTCAGGGCAATTGCGCTGTTAAACGAATTTCTGTCCGAAATCCAGGATGCTGACGTGTTTGCCGATAGTTGGGGAATACTTTGGTCTAAAATAATATTATTTTTAGCATAATAATAATACTTAATAATTTTAATAATGTTTTTTTTGTTAACGAGTTAGTCGTTTTGGTGCAAACTGTAAGCCTGAGTTTGTATTGAATTGAATAAATTAATAAAGGTTTTGTTTTTTTTTACCAGTAAAACCACTTACAAAAGTAAGATCGGGATATTTAGAACATAATGTAGAACGGTTATCCCACGTTTATGTTTACAGATTCCGGTAGCTGCTTAACTTCAGATTGGTCATGAACTCATTTGCTCATCTATACCACCATAAAAATAAAATTGGAGTGTCTGTTTGTAATATTGAAATAGCCTCTTTTTACTACATTCATATGAAAATATATATACGGTACATATACCAAAATAACATTTTTTACAATTTTTGTCTGTCTGTCTATTTATTCCGGCTAATCTCTGGAACGGCTGGACCGATTTGTACGGGACTTTCACTGGTAGGTAATTGATGATACAAGGAGTAACTTAGGCTACTTTTTTTAGACTAGCTTCGTCCGTGGCTTCACCGGCGGTACGACAATAACCGCGGGTCGCATCGCGGGACTCAGTTATCAATCAATAATAAAATATAATGTTTCCGAAGTGAAGCGAGGGCGGGTCGCTAGTGTACAATAATGTTGCCATGATTATTGTTATAAGGCTTGCTTTTAGTAGCTATTGCCGACAGCTTTGGTGTTATAAATAAATAAAAAATTAGAAACAATCGCTTTCCCTATATTGATTCAATTACAAATAACAAATATAAAATGATTAAGAAACTTGTCGTTTCAGTGATTGTGCTCGAATTTTTTTTGAATTTTTTTTTTTTTAATAATTTATGTATTATAAAAAAAAGAACACAATATTCCTAACCTAAAAGTACATGTTATTATCCGCAACATGCTTCATAAGATTACAGAAATAAATTTATCAGCAACATGCTTCGTGTTCGAATTGCGACACTGGCAAAACTATATTTATATTTAATCTTCGCTCGTTTTGCTTAAACACAACAGTTTAATAGTATTTTAGCATAAAAGATGTACATATAGGTATTACATAAAGCTTAAGCACTTACAAAAGTATCCACCGGTGACAAAATAGTAATTCCATTGCGTCAACGTGCTTCTCCAGATGCTTGTAGAAGTGAGGTAACATTATTCTGATCAATTCACGGAGAAAACTCTGAAAATTTAGAATATTTATCATAGAAAAAATTATGTTAATATTACATTTATAGCTCTTCGGTAGGCAGCGGCTTGGCTCTGCCCCTAGCATTGCTGAAGTCCATGGGCGACGGTAACCACTCACCATCAGGTGGGCCGTATGCTCGTCTGCCTACAAGGGCAATAAAAATAAATTATTAATATATTTTTATTTTTCATTATACCACATGAATTCCCTGTCGTAAAATATATTTTTATTCATCTATAGAATCTATACCTATACCAAATAATATCAATGTTTCACATCTGTCAGTCTTCCCGCGATGGGTCACAATTTTTTTAGATTTCAGCAATAAAAAAAAAATCTTTGAACACGTTTTTCATCCCGGAATTCGATGTTTAACCAAGCCACTCAATTTCCCACTGGATCTTCATAATGGGTCGCGTTTCCAATTCGGTGGTAGATTCAGCGAAACTTGCTAGGGCTAGGGCTAGTGTTAGCAAATTCTTTCAAGTTGAGCCCGTAAGCTCACCTACCCATTTGCGCCTAATTCTAATAGCTCCGTAGGCTACCAAAGATTATCTAAAAAAGCTTTTCATTAGCTCGAAATGGATGTATGTCGGTTTGTATGTAGCAGAATTTTTGAACGTTTTTTTCATTTTAGAACTACGCTCTAATATCTTGATCAGATCAACAGGATGAATAAATATGAAATTAATTGTTATTTCGATTAATTGTTACATTAGTGGTTCCGGCAATTCTACAGTCACTAAATTAGTTATTGAAGAACAGATATAGTTCATAACATATTCACTTACAAGGTTATTGTCCATGTCATTATCCGTGGGCGTACAAACGAATATAGCTCGCTGCATGAGACCAACGAAACACCAGAAAGCCTCCGCTTCGCATTTTATTTCACATAGAACTGGCGCCAATAGGTCACTCATACCTTGAGTGTAACTGCAATATTACAAGATTACAATTAACTCCGTATTATTGTTGAAAAATGTTACCTAAAGTCTTGGTATTAGGGTCTCTTACCCTAATACTGGATTATATACGGCATAGTTCAGTAATATATTCTTCATTATCTCAACGTTGTAATTATTTTCGCCGGCGAAGAAAGGATTTCCTCTGTCAGTCCGCACTACATCCTTCTCGACGACGCATTGTATTGTTTTCCTAAACATGACGTGCTGATCCGGAGTCATCCTTTCAAGTCTACGCCTCGTTATTTCTTCGTAATCTTTCGTTCTTATTTGTAAGATAATTTCCCTCTCTTCATACGTCGAGTTATACGGATAGCAGTGTAACAGGAAAGGCCAGACTTCGCGTCTCAGCTCTTTATCTAAACCTCCGAAGAAGATGCATTTCCTTAAGAAAAGATCGTCCTCGATAACTCCTTTGCCGTTCATGAGTTTCCCGTAGAACAGTTCTGGTGTTATCTTTGGCAATTTCCCTTCTTCCGGATGCTGCTCTGACTTTTGTACTTCCGGACGGCACACCATGAAATGTCGGTACGGCATATTCGGTTCCTCGGACCCTGAAATATTTAATGTGAATTATTCAAAGTTAAATTCAACAATAAACGTGTCTTATTACGGACGTCTTATCCTTGAGGCCGCGAAGTCGTCGTGGCCTAAAGGATAAGACGTCTGGTGCATTCGTGTTGAGCGTTGCACCGGTGTTCGAATCCCAGGCGGGTACCAATTTTTCTAATGAAATGCATACTCAAAAAATGTTCACCATTGACTTCCACGGTTGGAATTTTCATTGAAGGATCGTGTAATAAAATCAAACCCGTAAAAATTATAATTTGCGTAATTACTGGTGGTAGGACTTCTTGAGAGTCGGCGCGGGTAGGTACCACCAACCTGCCTATTTCTGCCGTGAAGCAGTAATGCGTTTCGGTTTGAAGGGTGGGGCAGCCGTTGTAACTATACTTGAAACTTTAGAACTTATATCTTAAGATGGGTGGCGCATTTACGTCGTAGATGTCTATGGGCTACAATAACAACTTAACAGCAGGTGGGCAGTGAGCTCGTCCACCCATCTGAGAAAAAAAAATAAAAAACATATGTGAATTATTCAAACTTCAATTCAACCCAATAAATGACACAAAATGTATTTTCCGTGCTAAAAACAAACCTGGTGTAAGTTTTATATTGTGTAACAGCGAATGCCATCGGTGTAGAACCTGCGCCAGATGATCCAAGCCTCCGTGATGGAAATGCAAAATCTTGTACTGAGACTCTCGGGATGCCACTACCAACTGCCCGCACGTGCAGTTGTCATCATTGAAAAACAATCGCAGAGAACGCATCTGGGAGAGATCTACTGAAAATCTAAAGTTTGAATATTCGATTAGGAAAACCAAATAAACGAAAGCCATACATAGTCACTTAAATAGGACTATACTTATTTGTGTATAATATATTTCAGCTACATACAATACAAAAATCAATTATTTGGGTCGTTGTTGGTTATTGGTATCAACGTCGCCCTAAACACGTCATTACGGATCCTCCCGATCTAGTGACGGTGCTTTGAGGTACCTCAAGCACCGCATTCCGAACCCACCGAACCTGCCGCAGGCGACGAAGGGCTCGGCAACACAAACACAGGCCACTGAGTTTCTCGCCGGATCTTCT
This sequence comes from Bombyx mandarina, assembly GCF_030267445.1. Classification (NCBI taxonomy): domain Eukaryota; kingdom Metazoa; phylum Arthropoda; class Insecta; order Lepidoptera; family Bombycidae; genus Bombyx; species Bombyx mandarina. Next base: position 4,299,284 of record NC_143223.1, read on the forward strand.
CAGTGGGCCGCGTTTCCGATCCGGTGGTAGATTCTGCAAAGCTCTTGCTTGGGCCAGTGTTAGCAGCACCTCCGGTTTAAGCCCCGAGAGCTCACCTACACGCTAGGGTAACGTTGATATAGTCTCTCAAGGCTATCAGAATAGATAGGGGGAAAAAAAGAAAGAATCACTATCTTGTTTATTTTTTGCTGTGATGCTGAAATGAGTACTGAAAGGAAACCCGTTAAAACCTCTCACGACCGGCGGACCACATTATAACCCATGAGTCGACTATTATCAAAGGCGGCAATCTGACTTTTGGACAATGATTGGTAAATCAGAAAAACGAATTATTGACTTTGTATTCCATTGGCAGTCACAAAACTCTTCGGAACGACATCTTAGATAAATAACAGGTTAACTATTAACCTTTATTTAATGCAGGTTTTGAACCGTATTCTTTGAAGGAGACGATTATATTCAAATAAATCTGTATTGACATATCAATAAAAATTTTTTGTCCAAATGTACAGATTGCCGCCTTTGATAATAGACGACTCCCATGTAGGTATTTATATCACAAAAAGATACAATGGTTCCGTTGTTATGAGATTTATTCATTTGTAGTATTCAAACTGGGTTACGACCTCTGGAAATATGCAAATTCGAACAGCCCACATTTTGTAATGTCTTGTCGAGGATATTAATGATCGAAATATTCTGATTCTACTTATTTAATATTCGAGTGGTATTACATTATATGGGTTATATGAAAGCAATAATGAAATTCTCCTGAAGGCGCAATGTTTGCCGCAGGAATGCTAGTTCAAGACGCCTAAATGTCTGTGCGCATCTATATAAATGAATGTGGAGTGTTAAAATGTCGTTCCCAACCATGTTAGAAGGTTAAACGAAGGCCGTTTGAAGACGTTTCATGAATTAAGTAAAAATACTTGTGGCTTTAGTAAATTCACTTTTGTGAATCACGTGTAGCTTAAACTGCTCGCGCCCGTCCTCAGATCGAGTCCGTAGATAATGCGCGTCGGTATATTTTAATAATTCAGTACAAAAATCTATAGCGCAACAAATCTTCGAATATAATTTTAATCCTCTCGTATTAGAAAACACCTAAACCTATCATCGTGGTCAGAGACGGAAACGCACCCTGTTTATTATATGTAGAAACTAACTTTTATCGGACACCATGCCACATAATTTTTATTTAAAAAAAACTTATTTTAATTAAGCTACAGATGATTTATTCGCCTATTCTATAAAAGGAAACTCTGAAGTACTCTTCTCTTTAAATTTAATTTCGAAAAATCTTATTTCGTACTTTCTTATTACGTATTTTCTACGTACGTACGTATTTTCTACTATTCTTATTACGTATTTTCTAGTCATACCTACTTAAATGTAAACTACAATTTTTTGCTTCCTGGAGTGGTTGAATTAGGCGTCGATAAATAAGTCATAACTTTGCATTTTATATGTATTTAAACAAACAAATATTTCGTATGTGTGTTTCGGCAAAATGGCACAAATGGAAATACTAGCTCGAATACGGAAGGTACCACTATGTAAGCGTTTTTTTTTTTAATAATTAATATTTGACGTTGAAAGGTGCTAGGTTTCAACAAAGCTATTTCAAAATTAAACATGATAAATAAATTACGATAGGTTTGTTGTTTAACCATGATACCACTGATCCACGAGCACATCACAACTCACAATTTTACGTAATCATGAATGCACTAACTCATCTCAAGTTAATTTCAATAAACTGAAGAATAACACGCTTCGCTTGTGTCTTTTGTTGATGTACAATAAAGGATATTCTCTCTCTTTCAGTATCGGATTTTTATCGCTTTTGATGATTACAGTTTATTACTATTATAATTTAAATTTATTGATAAGCTTCTAGGTACTTCAGGGTTCGAATAGATAATTTTTTTGCGTTTCTAACTGCGCAATTACATATTTTAATATTAACTTCTATCATTCATCCATTACCAATCCATTACCAATAAAATCACTAGCTATATACGTCACATATATATAGGAGGTGGCGGGGCGCGTTAGAGACGCGCAAGCCCGCCGCCGTCGAGCGGGGGCCAGGGAGGCGGATCTCGCCCAAGCCCTGGCCCTCTAAGTGTTTCGGGTCCCCCTCATATGTCGGTCTGGGGACCGGCGAGGGGGACCTAAGAAGACATCGTGCAAGCTGCTCTGCACGCGTTTTACGCAAGAGCATCCGGGTGATGGAAGGCCGGCTATCCTCGACCCACGCTGGTTCTGACCCAGCGGGGTATTCCGTAGGATAGCTCACTCTAACCGGCGCCATCTAGGCGGGCTCCGGATAGCCTGCCGACCGAGAGGGCTGGTGGTCGTGGCGCTGACGACCGCCAGTCCGGCGTCCCGAGGGGGAGGGTGATGGGAGAGATGTGCTCCGCACTAAGCACTTCACTTTCCCCCCTTTGCCTTTTCATGAGTTCTGTCTCATGTGAGGTTTGGACGTTGGTTGTTGAGCGACAGGAGGTTTTAGTCGGTTCGACTCCGACATGCTCCGCCCGCCGTCCCCAGTGGAGGGCGGAAGTCCGGCGATTTCCTCCTGACCAAAAAAACAAAAAAAAACTATATACGTCACAGATCGCTATTTAGTTCAGACTCAACAAAATCACATTATAAATTAAATTACTAGCCTACATAGGCAGATGAACCACCGTTATTGCCGCCCCTGCTATTACCAGAGTTATTAAAATAATACTTTTCAAACATGATCACTTATAAACGTTACGTTAAAGACATGTAAGTTTCTGAAAAACTCAAAATATACCAGGTGCCAATTAACAAACTTCCGATTTGTCAAAGGATAGGTCTATGGTCAAAGGTGATGCCGTGAAGTCAAAAGTGCGATTAGTCCTTATTTAACTAAATTAAAAACATAATCGTTAAAGAAGCTAGCGGTTGTGGAATAGCTTACTATTTATATGATCACTATTTATTTTACTGGTGGTAGGACCTCTTGTGAGTCCGCGCGGGTAGGTACCACCACTCTGCCTATTTCTGCCGTGAAGCAGTAATGCGTTTCGGTTTGAAGGGCGGAGCAGCCGTTGTAACTATACTGAGACCTTAGAACTTATATCTCATGGTGGGTGGCGCATTTACGGTGTAGATGTCTATGGGCTCCAGTAATCACTTAACACCAGGTGGGCTGTGAGCTCGTCCACTCATCTAAACAATAAAAAAAAAATGATCACACGAACACTATACATTACGATTAATATTAGGTAAGCACACGACAATATTCACCTTCGACATTTCAACGGAGCTCGCCTCTGTGGGACCGGCGAACTATGAACGCTGTCGGGAAACACCAAATTGTGTTTCAGCGCCAAGAACTCCGGGGTGCTCATCCAATTAGGATTACCTTCGTCACACGAGCTAAGCGATAGCGACCTAATATACCTGTCGCTCGACAGCGAATCAGGGGTCAGATCAACGTTTTCTATAGTCGGATTAGCGATTGTAATGTTCACAGAGGTCATAGACTGAGATCTCACGTGTTTATCATATATAAACACGTCGTTCTTCAATTCTTCCTTCTCGAAGCTGCTGAACACGTTGTCTTTTCCTGAATCAATTGATTTTACAGTTGGCTTAGAGCTGGAAGATAGCTCGTCTTGCGTCGTATCGTTCGGCGTGTACCTAGTGTCGGAAGACTTTAGGCTCTGTTTATCAGAATTAGAATTAAGGCTTGTGGTCTCCGACGAATCAGAGAATGCATTTTCAATGTCATTCTTTATCGATATGTTCGAATCGTTGTGCGATTGTGTGTAAGGTATTTGCCTCGGAGCGGTCGGTTTGTTGACAACACAGCCGAGCTCATCGCTAGGACTGGTTTCAACCGCAGACGGACATTTTCGAAGGGTAGAGTTCGGAATCCAATTCAAAAACAAAGTTGGACGTTTAGCGTTATTGTGCTGATCGGTAAACACTTTAGTCGTGATAGTCAAGTAGCCGGGGTGATGTATGATATCTAATTCGTGCCTTGCGATCGTTGGAGGATGGACGCAAACGTTGTTCTTACAGAATAGTATTTCGTTGTCGACGTAATCAGGTGGTTCCTCGTCGTTGAAGTCGATGCCGAGAAAATAGCTCGAAGCTCGCCTAAGTAGATCAGGAAGGGGCATTGTTCACATTTCCTTAATGGAACACAGCGCAGTAGTGCGACGCGACGTTATCAATGGAGACGGCCTCATTGAAGCGCCGCTCCGCGAGTACTAAATGCTGCGCGCATGTAAACACCTACACAGCTGCGTTGATAACACACTATTGATTCCGAATACCGAGCAACGAGCATGTTCTTAACTAACGTCACGACATTTATTATGACGCAGCTTCGTGAACAATTTGCATATATCTACGTTCCAAAATGGATAAATTTGATTAATTTAAAAAAGAAAAAAAAAGAAATCCTATGTATACAAAACTGGAACTTTTTAGGCTGGAACCCCTGGGATCATAATTATTTTTCTCTTGTATTTATAAGCTCAGCATGATCGTGGCATGTATGAAGAATGGTCGATGTCCAATAGCGGACGGTTGTGACCTATTAAGGACCGCGGAGCCGGTACATAGAAGGTTCAGAACAGAAGTGTTTGTAGGTTCACCTGGTGGGCGAGCACGGACTCAGACAGGTCGGGTGGAATTTGCTAACAGCTGCCCGAGCGCCTCCCAAAGAGATACTACAGTTCAAGGGCACCTGTTTCGCGAATGCATCTCATACTGGATCGGAATCGGATAGGTCTGTGATGATCTCCTCCCAGTGAGGGTCACTAAGCGATCTGAGGGGATCGAGTTTGCGCAGCACGCTACCGTTACTCCAGCGCTATTGGAGGATGCGACGACGTGGCATGGTCATCGTCGCCGGACGTACTGTGGAAGAGCAACCTGCTCGTTGGAATGTCACATTCGGACTCGCCAGACTGTTTTCAACCCAGGGTACACGAGCGGCACCGCCCGGGTGACATGACGAGCTACCGTACCGCGGAGCCTGGCTTCGTTGGTAGGCGACGATTGCTTCAACGATCCGTCGGTCGGGCGTCCTAAGAGTCACCTAAGGCGTCGCGAGTCTGGTTGTAGTGTTGACCGCGGGAGCACCTGTATTTTGCCCAGACTCCGACCCCGGACGGAGATCGGACGTCGGATGAAAGATTGCAAAGGGAGTCGTTTAGTAGGTCTCTCAAAATATCATTGGGCCAGTGGTCAATTCCCAGCGTCTGCGTACCCCTAGGCATCGAAACCTCATGTATGAGGTGTGGCCCTTTGCACGAAACAAAAAAAGGGTTAAGTTTCACACGTCAAATTCTTTGACGAGTGCGATGAATACGATTACTAGGGCCCTTATGCCTGCTTCTAAAGCTAGCGTGCAGATACTTAATAGTTTGGTTTGAAACGTGTTGGTGAAACGGTTGGATAAAACCCACCTACGGAGCGTATAGGAGACATAGCATGAACGCTTCTGCCAACTTTAAGATATCATAAGACTGAACAGTAATTGCGTAGGTGCAACGATTCTACCACCCTGTAAACGATAGTCAATAAATCGATATTTCATATTAATATTCTAAAAATAGTACACCAAGGGGCAAACAAAAGCTGCCATGATTAATGTAGCGACATCTGTATACCTTATGAACCTTTCTCGGGTTAAGCTGTGGAAATGACATTTAACGCGCGTTGCCCGTCGTGTGGGTACGTAGTACGGCCTATCAACACGAACGGCGCGGCACGAGACCTAGATCTAGAAAAACTACATTTTCTCTAAATCTAATTGGAATTTTGTAGAATTCCAATTGGATTTATCAAGAAGATAGATTTCTTTATGTAATGTCTAATACTACACCTAACAGTTCTAATAAAAATAATACGGGGTACGCAAATTTAACTTTCATATTCCGATAAAAAAAAATTAAAACGCTTGCTGGATGTAATATTATAAAGTTCTTAAACAAACTAACGTACTTAATACAAACACGATAAAAGTGGCACATGTTCCCATACATTTTGTTTATACAACACGCGTTTCAAAATAAACGACCTACTTCAAATGTCACTTGAGTGGGTCTCATAATTCATTTGTTTAGAATACGTTTTTGACGACAGGGACAAAAAGTGTTTTGTTTCCAATAATTTAAGCTTATTGCCAAGCCAGTTTAAACATGGACATGTCGTTTTATTTTATAGATTTTGAGTATGAGCGTCTCAAATATGACACTCAAAATTAGTGCAAAAAACAGTGTCTCAAAAAAACTAAGATTTTGCAAAATATATGCTTGCAAGTGGTATAATAATTAATTATTCAAGATTTACATGAAACCGGGCATTCACTTCAACGAAAAAAGCCACATGTCTGGAAGAAAAAACATACAAAAAAAATTCTTAAAAATAGTGAAAAATAACAACGAAGGCTAATAAAGTACAGATATATATACTTATATGTTTATTGACTTATTCAAAATAAAAAATAAACATTATGATTTGTTTTTTTTTTTCGAACCTATTTGATTGATAGGTCAAATAAACATTTTTTTCAATGTTATCGTGAAGAATAAAAAAAAAAAAAATTATACAAAAAAAAAAAAAATACAAAAAAAATAATATATAAATATAAAATTTTGAAGCTGGCAATATTTTTCCCGCAAAAATAAAATTCTTGTTTTTTTCAATAGAGTTACTTTTTTTAAACTACTTATTGTAAACTGTAGTGGCGCTTATTTGGAAGAAAGTAAATGCATATTTATTTATGACAAAATTAATGCACTAAGTATTTTTTCTCTAAACTAATATTTTTAACCTTATAAATTAGGACTTAAGTATCATTTTAGAATAAATATTTTTGTACTGATGTCTTTTTATGTTCAAGTGACATTTTAAATTTATTCCATAATATTCTTTTTCTGACGAAAGGACCTAAATACATATATTTTGCAATGGTAATTAAACTTTATGTTTAAGTATTAAGGTTTAGAATAAACTGAAGTCGTTAACATTATTAAACTTTTTTCTAAGAAATGAAGATGTTTTCGTGTCTGCAAACGTGGCCACTGGAGCGTCTTATTTTTGTTCCTGATCTTTAATCTAGTACTATTATTGATCGAAGACCAAACTACGCAAAAACGTTCGACAAAAAAAAGGAAACAGCTATAGAAATTTTTAAGTGTGTGTCGAATCGCGGGAGTGCGTAGCAACGTGTTTATTGTGACTTAATTCCAATAATTTTAATACTTTTGGTGGTTATATTTACGTGGTCTTTTGTTGTTTATAAGGTAAGTAATCTACTAATACATAAAAATAAAGGTTTCAGCATGAGACACAAAATTTAGGCTTTTCTAAACCTGATACATTTTGGCGTTTGCTTTGTTCGCTGACGCCATAATTTTACTCTCATTTTTTGTTATTTTTTTCCTGTTTTATCATACTAAATACGATTAATATGTTAGATCAACTTATTATCAGCGGGAATAGTAAAAAACATGAGCAAAATATGTCAACTAACTTTTAAGTTTTGAATTTCAAATTTGAAGTGTCCTTGGTGCAATTTAAGGCTGGAGCACTCTGAGAGATCTGATTTTTTTTTTGTTTTCCTTTGAATACATTGTACAATGCGATCCAATGTACAAGTGTTATACCTTTTTAGAAAGGGCTTTAAAAGTACCATGTTGTATAGTAATTGTTTTTTTTGTATTGTATGGTATGTAGAACAAAAAAATCTGTAAAACGAAAGTGATTTCACTGTGTGAATGAGAACTGTTGCACTAATTTTTATTTTTCTCAGTAATGGTAAATGTTATCGCTATGATTTTTGTTTATTTAGTGAGAATATTAGTCTAGTTATGTTGATTATTTTTATTGTAGATCTGACTGTTGTATTTGCGTATCTCTGACACGTAAAGTTTATCTAGAATTACGGCTCGCGCCGCCAGATTTTTACGCAAAATTAAAGGGGTGTAAATAAATTATTTTATATGGACAGGTGTATGGTTCTATTTTTTATTATAATTTGTATAGTTTAAAAAAATTAATTTTAAATAAAAAAACCTATGTAATCGCTTAATTTTTTGAGATATTATTATTTATACACAAGTCGTGCTCAAAAACGCGTTATCTCTGTGTTCAGTGTATCATAATTCTACACCGTAGTTGAATACGTAGTTGAATACTAATAAACAAAATACTTCAACGTAAAGCATAGTTCATACTAAACATAACACTTGCTAGTGTTAAACAATAACAACTTGAGGTACAATGAAGGGTTTTGTGATAACGGAGCCGCGCGGCGTAGTTGTAATAAATAACGGGGCACTTTAGGGTGCGCGTCAAGAGCCCGTTCGGGCAAGGCAGTGGAATGGAGACCATGTGTGAACGAGCTGTATCTCGCCAAATAGCAAAAAAAAGTGTACAACACATGCAGCGTTTTTTTTAGTATTGTGCAACAATACGGATGGTAACAATGACAAATCATCAACTTTTTACGGTAACCACTTAACATCAGGTGGGCCGTGAGCTCGTCCACCCATCTATGCAATAAAACAAACAAAAAAAAGAAGTTGCAAATGTATCTGGGCTCCAGTAACCACTTAACATCAGGTGGGCCGTGAGCTCGTTCACCCATCTATGCAAATAAAAAAGTATAAATTAGTTCAAGAAGTCGGCTTATGCAAAGAATCCAATCACTGGTACAAAATTAAAAAAAATCAAATATCTAAAACAAAAAAAAAAGAAATTAATATTTTTTTTTATATCAAATTGATTGAAATTTATATCAGATTGCTGCGCCGTATCTTTAAATTTGAACATCGGCTGTCAAACCCGACGTGTTCAGAATCCGTAATCTGGACGCTTAGGTGTGTTTCACATCTTTGAAGTCGAAATTTTTATATTTGCGACTAAAATACACGTCCTTTGTAATACTTATATTTAAGTTCATTAAAATATTGATCTCATTACAAAAAATCGTTTGGATTTTATTAATTTTTCTATTAAAAACGACGAACTAAAGACGACCGTTAGGTTCAAAAAATGACGAGGCCGCTGCTTCAAAGACTGTTTTTGTCATAAAATGCAAATAATATTTACTCCGTGTTAGTAAAATATAATGAAAGAACACTTACAATTCCATTATTAAGCAATAAACAAATTCACTGAACCGTTATTTTTATATAATTCGCAAATACGTGCGACCGAACCGAGCTCGAATTTCACACTGATTCACACAGCCCCCTTCAGTTGTTTTGTCGTAAATATTCAGTGAGAGAGAAGGTAAATTCATTGGTTACAGTTTAAATGTATTAGAAAGAGTAAACTATAATTTTATGATTATCTGTTAAAAGCCCGAAATCCGGGCGACGCGCCGTACGTGACACCTGCGGTCAACACGGAGGCAAAATAACGGCGCCGCCGCGGTTTGGACGTTTAACACGAGAGAGGTGAAGCAATACCAAAATACGTAGCTGTACCGAGACGTGCAAGGCGAAATATTATTAATTTATCTGATTCTACGCCTGCTGCAACTGTGACACTATTAAAAAGCAATACACTAGAACTAATCCCGTAAAAACCTGAAGCGTGCTGACTACATTTAAAAGATAAGCTTGCATTTAATTAGATTGCAATTTTTGAACAACAATATCTTCTCTTTCTAGTTTACCCTCAAACATGTACGATAGTGTACCTACTCCGGTAGGTAGTCTCCTCAATTTTATAGATTTTTTAGTGTTATCAATGGCAGATGAGTCTGGTACATACGGTTGTAAGTAGTCATAATGCGGACCACAAGCAAACCTCTCGTATAATGTTGTAAAATGTTCAAATAGAACACGATTTTTTTCATTTTTGATACCTATGGACTTTGGTTTACAAGTGGTAGGACGTATTGTGAGTCCACACGAGTAGGTACCACTATCCCGCCTATTTCTGTAGAGAAGCAGTAATGCTATTCGGTTTGAAGGTTGGGGGCAGCCGTTGTACTGAACTGTGACCTTAGAACTAATGTCTTAAAATGGGTGGCGGCATTTACTTTGTAAATGTCTACGGGCTCCGGTAACCACTTAATACCAGGTGGGCTGTGAGCTCTTCCACCCATCTAAGCTATAAAGAAATAAAACCTCTTTATTACTTACATATGGCATACTCAAAACTCACAAAACTATACTTTTTAGCGACTTCATTAGAGGAGTACTTAATTCAAGACGTATGTAAGCTCTGTGTTCTGCATTATTTTCTAACTAAATGAAGTCTCCACAAAACATATTAAAAATTTTACATTTATAATACAGGTTTAAAAGTAGGTGTAGATGTTAAAGTCAATTTTCAAATTATTCGGTAAAACGGAACGTATCTTTTTTTACTAAGAATTCCGAAAGATGGCGGTTCCGCTGCATAATTTATTGACGCATGCGCCACACATTGCAATCAGCTGTCAGAAAGAATTTATTCTTGTAAAAAACAAAATTATTAGTGTCTTCAGATAATTCCCGTCAAATATGGCGGGGCAAAATCCAGGATCACCGACCGACTTTCAATATTTTTATGAAGATGAAGTTTATAAAATCAACAACCGGGGCCAAGTGGTTTTCGGCCTAGTGCTCGAGAACTATGAAGCTAACTCCAGTGACCAGGAGAGCGACATTGAAACACCTATACAAAAAGGAGAAATTCGTGTTGTATGGCATCCTTCCGGCACGGAACGCGTTATATCTGAGAAATCGGTAAGCAAGAATACAAACCAAATGACATGATCACAGGGGACACCGGTTTTAATTAATCATATTTCCATAAAACGATTTTAAATCAATGTGATTGTACGATCTGGGTAGGATGAGTGCAAAGACCTTTTTATCTCGTGTCATAGATTTAGTTTTAAGATGACTTATGACACATCTGAAATAATTGCGAGGGTAAAAAAATAATACTGTTTGCTACGTCGCAAAAAATTTAGCGTAAACGATTCACATTACTTAATAGGTATTTAGAATGTCGAAAAATAGCAGAAAACCATAACCAGTCAACCAAAACTAAATAAACGGGAAAATTATCAAACAAAACGAATGTTCTTTATCTTATTATTCTAAACTAGAAAACAAAATACTGAACATTAAAGAAGTATACAAAAACATAATAATAGTAATTTTAATATTTAATAAAAGAAAAAACATTTTTTTGTGGCTACAATAGATTTTGTTTCATCAAATTCCAAATAGAATATCTGCCGATTTTCTAATGATTTTTATCATTTATTTCTAATATAAAATACACTTTAAAAATAATATGAATGAAAAACCAACTGAAGAAACGTTCTTCATTAAATACCAGTAATTAATTCTGTAACCTGGTGCTAAAGGGGCTGAAGTATATTTTTGTGCGAAAGGAGATTGTAGTGCCAGTTTATTGAAAAAATAACATAAAATTTTGTGCTTTTGTGTTTAGTTTCTCAGTAATATTTCAAAATTTACTATGTCAATTTAGAGAGGGTTTTAATACAGTTTATTTAATTTTATTTATTATTGATGGCTCACACTTCTAATGCTTAATAATAAAAATAATGAACCTGGCCCACGAGACTACCGCCATGTGGCGTGTTGATTCAACCATCATTGTTCCAATAGTTGTATCGGTACACGGCTTGATAGCGAAAAGTTTCGATCAACATCTTAAGAAACTTTCGTTATCCAGCTGGGTTAAGGGCCTAATACAGAAAGCAGTTATCCTCGATACTGCACGCATTGTGAGGAGGTTTCTCACTCTGGAGTCCTAACCACTGGTGGCTTGTGTCGTAGACACCGCCATCAGCGGCAATCTATTTTTATATAGTGTTTTTAAAAAATTGTATTTTTAATATCTTTTTTAAAAAATATTATGTAATTAATAAGATTTTAAATAAATATAAATAAAAAATAATGATATTGATCTTAGTCCTACATCAGATCATAGGTTCAGGTTCAGGTGTATATTTGCTAATGATTCAATTCATTTAGCTTAGGATGATAATGAATATCTAAATTGACATTTTTGCATTTTTCTTGACCAGATAGTTGCTTACTGAACACAGTATATCAACAGTCCTCACATGTATTTCATTGTGATAATTATTTGTGAGCATTATAATGAGGGCAAGTATTAATTTGGTGTTTGTCTTCTTTGATTCTTATGGTACACTAATAGACAATAACATGTGAAATTAGAAAACACTGTATAATTTTGTAGTAAATTATGATTCATTTACATTAAAACATGGATACAGTATAAAGATAATAAAAACCAAAAAAATTCAAACCAAATATTTTTTTTGCATTATTGTACTCTCCTCATTGTTATCATAAAAGGCCTTAAGTTCAACATCTTTTAAACAAATAGCAAGAATAAAAATATGTGTATTCAAGTACAAACAAGCAAAATTTATTTGAAACAAATTGCAATACTTTTAGTTTATTAAGAATTGTTGTAGGGCTTGAATTTACTAAGCCAACTCGCAGAGCTAATAGTTCTATTGGAAATGCAAGTTCATCTGTCAGTTGTCTTTGTAACTGTGGCTTGCATGTATAATCATTGTTGGATATGTCCAGTTACGTCCTGCCATGTTCGAGCACTGTAGTCAACTACTTAAACTTTTTAACACATTATAATATAGTCTTCTTTGTACTTTGTACTCTAAAAAATGAAATTCTAAAATTGCTCTTATTAGTCTTGTGTGACTGTGAAAAGTAAAGTATTAGAAATGTTTGAAATAATATGTAATATAATGATAATGATAATATAAATATACCATAAAACTTATAATAAATAATGTAAATCCGCCACAAGGCGGTGTCCTCTCTCCTCTCTTGTTTTCAATTTTTATAAATTTTCTCACCCCTGAGCTACGGTGTGCATTTCATCTTTACGCCGATGATCTACAACTGTACGCACAAACCGATGTTGATCACATATCGGATGCTATTACCAAACTAAACAATGATTTAAAATCAATCAAAAATTGGTCCGATAGGTTTGGTCTGGCGGTGAATCCTACCAAATGCCAGGCGTTAATTGTTGGTAGCCATCGAAATATGAGTAAGATCAGTAATTTTAAGCTGCCGCCTGTTGTTTTCAATGACATAATCATCCCCTTTAGCCGAAACGTGAAAAATCTTGGATTACACATTGACACTACACTTGGTTGGAGAGCGCAAGTAACATCCATTAGTCAAAAAGTCATCAGGACCTTGCGATCTCTCTATCGACTAAAAAATATGCTACCATCAAATGTAAAGGCCATGCTTGTGCAGACTTTAATTTTCCCTATGGTAGACTACGGTGATGTGTGTTACTATGACCTGAATGCAGATCTCCTCAACAAACTAGACCGCCTTCTCAATAATTGCATTCGATTCGTTTTCAATCTTAGAAAATATGACCATGTGTCCGCGCATCGAACTCGTCTGAAATGGTTACCGATCCGTCAGCGTAGAGAGGAGAGAGCGCTTACTACCTTGTTTTCTCTTTTGGACTCTGCCTCTTCACCCTCTTACTTAAAATCGCATTTTAAATACTTGAACGCAAGCCATGACAAAATTCTACGTTCTTCACATAATCGTCTCTTACAATGTCCTATCCATCGCTCAGTTTTTTTACATTCTTCTTTCTTTGTACAGTCCATAATATTATGGAATTCGCTTCCCAAAGAAATCAGGATGATCAGCAATCGCTTTACTTTTAAACTCAAAGTTCGCGAACACATCCACAAAAAACTGGAAGAATCATCTCCAAACTAGTTTATTTCATTTTTCAATTATTATTATTATATTATATATATATATATATTTACTTTTAGCCATTCTTAACTATAATACTAAATTGTGTATTTTCATGTGTATATTATTGTGTGTAATTATGTGTATGTATGTATTTTACTATTTTATACATAGGTATATTGAATTGTAGTATATGTATTCTATAATACTGAGATATTATTTTAAGGAAGATTTTTGTTTTGAGTTTGTTCTTTTTTTTTGTTTTGTTGTTGTTGTTTGTTATTTTTTTTGTCAATGCACCTACCATGCATTATCTCTGCACCACCCTATGGTCGACTGGAAGAGAATGCCCATGGCATTAAGTCCGCCTGTGTACAAGTTTTGTTTTGTGCATAAAGTATAAATAAATAATAAATAAATAAATAAATCAACCATAGAGAGACCACAATATTTCCCCAAGAGGTGGAATATTTTTCAAAATAATTTGACATTCAGCTAATATATTATAAAGATTTGTTATTCCTAAAAGAATAAGATTTATATATAAGCTAGTTGAATTTTGTGAACAGGTGGGTCTGGCAGACAGGTCCCTTATGCCAGGTGATGTGGTTCGTCGCCTCATCGCTGGCAAGGATACCCAGAGGGGATATTGCCGCGACATTGTAATGACGGCCGCCTTGCAGATTGTGGGCACAAAACACGTGATCCCCAGTGTAGCAAGTGAAAGACTTCAGCCTCTTGAAGAATTTTCCCCTGATTTAGCAGTTTGTCTTGATTCATGGGTTGGCACTTCTAAGGTTAGATTTTGATTTTTTAACTCTAAATATCTGTGTGATTATCTAAAGAACATTTAAATGGAGATAGACATTTTAAATTTATTAAGAGAATACAAATTGATTAAGGATGTTTCAATATAAGTGTGTCCCAAAAGTACTCTATAAGTGCAATGAGTGAAATTATTTCCCAACCATATCTAGTTATTTTAAATTAATTTCCCTATTTGATAATGTCCTGATAAAAACCCATCCAATTGTCTAAATTACAAAATCAAAAGATGTATTGATCTCAAAAACAGATCATATTTTAAAAGTGTTTCTCCAGGCCGTGCACAGTAAACTACGATTAGTATCCTCCGATGGATCACGTCTCGAGTATTCAGACCTAGACACGTGCCCTCTCGAGGACTACTCCATGCGACGCCGACGCTCCACGCCGTACTCTTCGTCTGAATATTATCCTGGACAAGTGGTTTACGGGCCTCTGGGTTCCTTGGATAACGCCAACTGGTTGCACATGACTAAGGAAATGAAGGCTGCTAGAAAACATAAGATGCATGATCATAAGGTTTGAAATTTTTTAATTGTGTAAGTAAATTTTTTTATATTAAAATGTTTAATTTTTTTAAATTATAATGATATTTTTTTAAATAGTTTTTAATTTAGAGATATATTATATTATTACATAATTTGAAACCAAAACGATGGTATGAAAATCATTTTAATCACAATGAAATTTAAAAAGCTTATATAGCTTAAATAGAAACTACACGACAAATTCCTGTAACGAAATACACTACACATAAAAAAAAACTGTTTTAAACAAGTTCTCTCCTAACAACACCCATTCTAAATTGCTTTGAAATGTCAAAAAACAAAAATGGTTTCTTATATGTATTTTTCAGTTTACTGTAGAAGCGGTTGTCACGGAGAGCGTGAGTGTGCACTGGCAGTGTCGTGCCCTTTGTACTCATCCAACAGAGACCGGAGCTCCTCAACAGCCAAAGTTCTTCGTGGAAGGTGAGTCTGATTATGAATTGATGTTACTTAACTCATGCTGATACTTCGTAAAACAATTCTGATATATCTTACAAAGTGGACGATAGGAAACCTAAAAGCACTTATTACACAATTTTCATTCAAATTCTACAAAGATTACATACTGAAGATACATTCAACTCAGATGTATCGTCAGTATATGTGACATCATTTGAAGTGAAACCCAATTAACTATAGATTACATAAAGCATTGTGATTAGTGGTATACCTGATGTGAATCAATTTTAGTATATTTGAGTCGTCTATTATCAAAGGCGGCAATCTGTACATTTGGACAAAAAAATTTTATTGATATGTCAATACAGATTTATTTGAATATAATCGTCTCCTTCAAAGAATACGGTTCAAAACCTGCATTAAATAAAGGTTAATAGTTAACCTGTTATTTATCTAAGATGTCGTTCCGAAGAGTTTTGTGACTGCCAATGGAATACAAAGTCAATAATTCGTTTTTCTGATTTACCAATCATTGTCCAAAAGTCAGATTGCCGCCTTTGATAATAGTCGACTCATTTTAAACATTAAACATATAAAGGACATCGGGCACCTTTGTATGGGACACTTACCTACAGCGAACAAAAATGAAATTAGGTCTGGTGGATAGGCAATTGAATCTAGTTTACAATGGTATAGGTCCCATATCTGTGAGCCGTGGGAATAAGGAGAAACTGGACATTAAAAAAATATATTTTTTTTTACTTTTTTGTGCAATAATTCAAGAGGAAAAAAGGAATAAAAAAAACATGTTTTCTCTTTACTTTTATTCTGCCGCATCCAAATCTACAAGAGTTTCGTCTAAAAACGCCGCAGGTGCGTGAAATTCTTCTTGATATATAGCCCAAGATAAAAAGTATACCACACTGGCGATGTGCGCGCAACTCCTTACAGTGCGGCGGCCGTGTATACAGGAACAGTAATACCCTTCGAGGCTTTGTCTTCCTTGCAATGCCGGATTTATTAGTATATATGTATAATAGCGTTTTGCTCTTATGTGACGAGACTGTATTCTGCCTCGTATTAATATTTTATTTTCTACCAACTCTCTGGGATGGTATAATTCCATTATATACACTCCGTTTGGCCGCATGTGTTCATGGCAATAAGATTTGGCCAATTTCAAATGGTATATTCCCAAGGTAAATAAAAATAGCTCGTCGTAAGTTAATTGTGGAAAATCTCTTAATTCGGGATTGTTTGCCTCTATCGGCGTGAATGCAACTCTTTGCCTGTTTAAGTTGTTTCGAATCACGTAATCAGCCAATTCATTTTCTCTATTTATATTCTCATTTATTATATTTATAAACTCTGCGGCATGAGCGTTATCTCTATATGGCTGATATTTTAACTTACTGAGCGGTCATATTTAGTAATTAGGACAAATAGTCAACTTAAAATATGAATTTCATTTTACTTTTATTTCCATTTTCCCATTTTTATGAATTAAAATAACCACATAATATTAAATATGATTGGAAGCACTATGATTTAAAAGTGTTTTGGTTTATGTTCGCGACTTTAAAAAAAGCGGGTAAAAAACGCTCAATGATCTTTATTGAAATAGATGATATGTTATAAATTTTTGTTTTTTATCAGATTTCAAATATCCTAACAATATATTTTAAATCACTAACATCTATCCATGGTCACCCCCGTCTGGGCGTATTTGGAATAACCACTTAGGCTACCACTGATTAGGTAGGGGGAAAAACAGTCACAAATATTTGCATTTTCAATTAAGAAATGGGTGATTTTGAACAAAATGCGATAGTCCAGAGAAAAATATTACCCAAAAATAGTGATTGAATAATTACGATCTCTTACATTCGTCTTTTATATTGTCTTCTTCGTGGCGTCCGTTTGCCTATTTCCAACTACAGTGTAATAAACATATAAAAAGTAAGAGACCAATTTGAAATGCTCAGAAATTCGATAATAACCTTACTTACTGTAGATTGTATGATGGTAAAGTCATGACCATTTAAAAGAGGTTATAAGAACACATAGATTTAAAAATATATGCATATTTCATGTGAATCATGCCAAAAAGAGCGAAAGTAATATAAGTAAGTAACAATGCTTTTTCTATAATTAAAAATCAATTCATTGTTTCCAGGAGACGACCTAAAAAACTTGAAATTGCTAAATGTGTTCGAGCCGTGTACATTACAAGTAGGAGATCGAAACTTCCTGACAATTACCACAGAAGATACATTTGTTGGTAAAAAGCAATGGAGGAAGCAGCAGAGTAAGTGGAACTGTTATTATCGATAGCCAACATTTTTCATCATCAATTTGGGAATATTTCACACACACACTGACGTATCTCCAACTGGTATTTCATTTTGTATATTAGATTCCACTATTTTCCCCTCAAATACAACTGGAAGTAACTGTTTGTTGTAGTAATGCCGCTACTGACTGTGAGACGAGAGATCGTACTTTCAAATATGCAAGATAACCTCTCAAACCGGAACGTACGATCTGTACGAGCTTAAAGCACACCCTAACCTCTCAAACCGGAACGTACGATCTGTACGAGCTTAAAGCACACCCTAACATCAGTGATTAAGTTCTACTTGATAACTTTACTACACGAAATTATTCGTATATAACTCCTTTGTCCAGTCCGTTCTCAGAAAGGTAAAATAGAAAATTTCTAAACAAAAATGTATTTCTACCTGCGAGATTAGAACATCGGCACAAATAAGCCGAGCATCTTAACATTAGTCCACAACAGTTTTGAAATTAGTCAAATAATTACAATCATACAAAACGTCAGCCCGCAATAACATTATAATTAAGAATCAGATTATCGTTCCCCAGGTAAAATCTACAGGAACCAACGTAAACAGACTCGTCCAGTAAAGAAATCGTCCAAATCGGAAACTAATTCTAGTGAACACGTGCCTTCGCGGCCCAAGAAACGAGCCTCATCGCACAGGAAACTGAAGCCTGCCGATGTAAGTGCAATTGTACAGTGTCTTTTTTTATTTTTTTTAAAGCTGATTAGCCTTGAGTGGCTATATCAGCGTAACCTAACAATTAGGTGAGCTCACGGGGCTCAAACTTAATGACGTTGCTAACACTAGCCCTAGCAACAGTGCTTCCCAGAATCTACCATCGGATCGGAAACGCGACCCACTGAGAAGAACCGGCGAGAAACTCTGTGGGCTGTGTCTGTGGGTTAATTTACTCGCCGAACCCTTCGTCGCAAGCGACGGGTTGGACGAGAACGATGACCGGTGCTTGAGGTACCTAAAAGCTCCATTAGTGGATCGGGAGGATCCGTAATGACCTGTACAGTCTCGTTATACAGGGTGTGTCACAGCAAAACATTTCAATGCCCTTAACTCGATACACTGTCGATCTAAGTCTTTGATGGTAGAAAATCTATGAAAATACTTCAAATCAACATAAAATTAACAAACGTTTTGAGTTTTCAATTATGGTGGAAATTCAATCATTCGTTAATTAAACCAATAATGGCATCCGCTGATTTTAATGGTTTCAGTATGTGTAATGTCTGAGTTAACGTTTTATCAGTCCATTATAATAAACTGTCTTAAAAAAAGTATTGCGGTGTTGAATATTCATGGTCGGAATAAGGACCATTTGTCTTTCCTACCTATTGTCAATAGACTTGAAGGCCTACTCTGGATTCACTGGATGTGTAAGCTCACGGGGCCTAGGCCAAGAGATCAGTAACATCTGCCTTAGCAAAATGAGTGCTTTGTTGAATCACCAGATCGGAATCCGGTCACCGTCCTCGTCGAACCCGTCGCTTGCGACGAAGGGCTCATCGAGCGAATTAATCCATAGACACAGCCCACTGAGTTTTTCGCCGGATCTTCTCAGTGAGTCGCTTTTCCGATCCGGTGGTAGAGTCTGCGAAGCACTGCTCTTGCTAGGGTCAGTGTTAGCAACACTCGTGTTTGAGCCCCGTGAGCTCATCTACACGCGTTAGGGTGAAGCTGAAATAGCCTGTCAAGGCTATCAGCATAGGCAGGGAAAAAAAAAAGATCGGAATCTCGACAAAGGAAATCCAAACCTCTAAATTCCTTTAAATTTGTTATACACAGAATGAAATGGAAGTAGACATGACGGAGGAGAAACTTGAAAACTTAGACGAGGTCCTCAAGGCGGACCCGAGCTGTCCCAGCATCAAAATAGAGCCCATCGGCGACGTCTCACTACCCATGGCCAGCAGTCAAGAAGACACTGCTACCGAGGAGAAGAACGACTCTGGCATAAGGTATTTTTAAAAATTCATGTTCGTAGCACTCTAATGATCTGACTATCCACACTGAAGTCTGGAACAAGGTACTTCTAAATTGGTGTTTGTAGGTTTCTAATGGTCTAACTAACACTTAATAAGAATGATGATAAGCAAGTTCATTTTACGCATTTAAGCATTTAATGCCTACTACACGGCGTCGTGGAGATGTATAATATGTATTTTACTGATGGTAGGATCTCTTGAGAGTCCGCGCGGGTAGGTACCACCACCCTGCCTATTTCTGCCGTGAAGCAGTAATGCGTTAGGGCTTGAAGACTGGGGCAGCCGTTGTAACTATACTTGAGACCTTAGAACTTATATCTCAAGGTGGGTGGCGCATTTACGTTGTAGATGTCTACGGGCTTCTGTAACCATTTAACACCAGGGGGTCTGTGAGCTCTTCCACCCATCTAAGCAATAAAAAATAAATAAAAAAAGATGGCCTAGTACACGGCGCCGTGAAGGATCGGGATCCGAACGCACGGCGCCGTGGCGCTTGGCATGATCAATTTGTTCAAATTAATAGCGCGAACCCTAATGCAACACTTGATATTATAAGATCGTTACTTTACGTATATGACCATGTGCGTTACGTAAAGTTATCGCAACGGTAGAAACGGTATTGATGCATAAAAAAAACCATAATTGCAAGCCGAGGCGCCGTGTACTCGGCCATATACGTCTCTACGGTGCCGTGTAGTTCGCATTAGCACGTCCTTACGGATCCATTAGATCCAATAACCTTTGCGTTAGAAGCCTTCAGCTCTAACACTAGGAGCAGGCTTAGGGACCTCGGTAACCGTACTCGTCGAACTCGACAAAGAGTTCGCCGTGAAATCTAACCCATGAATCAGCTCGCTGAGTTTCTCGCCGGATCTTCTCAGCGGGTCGCGATTCCGATCCGGTAGTAGATTCATTCGCGAAGCAGCTACTCTTGAGTTGTTAGGTCTCCTTCGGAGGCGCTCGGGTAGCTGTTAGCAAATACCACCCTCCTGGCTGAGCCATTGCTCGCCCACCTGTCCTGGTGAAACTGGAAAGGCCTCCGGGACACCAGTAATCCTTCAATCATAAAAAAAAAAGTTCGCATTAAATGTCTTAACCGAGATACCGAGAATTCTGGACGCGAACGATTCCCACGAATGATTTAAAATATTCGAAACATAAAATTTTAAAATGAAAATATTAAACGCAAGATTCCGTCGCAAATTAAATTGAATTAATATTGTAGTGGACTATAATAATAAAAAAGGCATATAATTATAAAACGTAAAAAACACATAATCGCGTTTCATGGCAATTTCTATCTCTTTCTTCTTTGCCTACATGCAGATCTTCTGCTTTTTATGTGTGAAATAAAATGTATTGTGACAAGAAAGTACACATCGACGCTTGAAAGGCAAACGTGACTAAGCGACAATGCGTGAACTTTACAGTAGACTAATTTAAAGTTGAAATACCTGAACAAAATTCTATTTTAATGAATCTACCTGTAGGATTGAAATGATTTTAATAGACCTAGAAATATAGTTTTTTTGCGCATCGAATATCGTTATCGCCTATCATTTATGTACAAAGCAGTTATTGTCGCTTAGTCACGTTTGCCTTTCAAGCGTCGACATGTTTACTGTGTTCTACGCGAGTCGCATTTTGCATGTCTTATTTATTTTTAAATTTTTATTCATTAACACACAGATATATGTGAGTAATGCACCCTGTAAACATAGAACTAATAATATCGTGATTGAAGTGGGCTAAGTAAATCCCACGTCCGCAGCCCGGAGCCGGCGAAGGAACACGGATCGCTGCTGAACGGCGACAGCAAGTCTGACGTGGCCCTTAACGATGATGACTCCGAGAACTGGGAGAACACCAGCAGCGACGGCAGCGACACGGACAGGTGATGATGTTCCCTAGCTCAATGGACAGCTTAACGGTAGGCAGCTGCTTGGCTGTACCTCTAGCATTGCTGATGTCCATGGGCGATGATCACTGTAGGGACACAGTTTAGTAGCGCATGCAGCTTTGTACATCGCTAGATATCGTCAGTCGTTTTACTGGTGGTAGGACCTCTTGTGAGTCCGCGCGGATAGGTACCACCACCCTACCTATTTCTGCCGTGAAGCAGTAATGCGTTTCGGTTTGAAGGGTGGGGCAGCCGTTGTAACTATACTGAGACCTTAGAACTTATTTCATGGTGGGTGGCGCTTAATTTACGTTGTAGATATCTATGGGCTCCAGTAACCACTTAACACCAGGTGGGCTGTGAGCTCATCCACCCATTTAAGCAATAAAAAAAGTGGGAATCGAAGTCGGGTCGCTGTAATGACGAGGTTGTCGACGATGTGTTGCAGCGGCGCCACGTGGTCGTCTCGCTGCTCGTCTGCGGCGTCGCGCGGCGGCAAGCGCTCCCCGCAGCTGGCGGTGCGGCTGCTGCGCGGCAAGCGGCTCAAGCGGACCGTGCGCCGCGCGCCCCCCGCCCCGCCCCCGAAGCACAACGACCGCGTCGTCGTGGAGACGCTGCACACCACCAGCCGGGCCAACGTCGTCTGGCAGGTTAGTGGACCCACGCCATCTTTGTTCCAATTCGAGGCTACTAAAATGGTAAAAAAAAAATGTTTATTCTGACTGAACTTGTAATAATAAAATTTTATTCTGTTACTTCGAGTTGTTGCATACATATTGAAGTGAAACTTCTAATGCGACCATATATAATACCATGGAATAAAAAGAGACAGAGCGAAAGTGAATGTGTGTCACTCGAACGTACGCGCGTAGTATACCTGTTACTAGCCAGCGCGAGCGTTAGCAACGAGTAGTGTCCAATGTTTTAATGAAGTCTTTAAAAAAAAATATATATATATATGCTTATTTTTCTATCTATAATTTAAAATATATATATTATAAATGTTGGAGATGTCGCATCTCTTATACACAGCATTCCCTATTACAAAAGCAATCTAATTTAAGGATGAAAAATGAAGAAAACCACAATACAACACATCGAAAAAGAAGTTTCACTTTATTCACGTGCACCAAGTTGCACGCGCAACTTTTTTTTTCTTTTTTATGTAACTCTTGTACTTTAAGGAACCGATTTCGATAAACAGCGTCGTACCCGTCTAATATGAGGTACAATAATGTAAAAAATAAAATGTTTTTAACATGAGCATATTATATTATTATATTTCAACACAGGACGGTACAATTGAAATGGGCATTCCTTCGACTCAGCTGTACCCCATCCACCACCTCGATGGTCAGGAGTGTTTCCCGGGAGACTTCGTAGTTAGTGGCGCCGCTAATATCGAGGAGAACCAACAGGTATAACTTTAAATACTAAATAAAAAATGTTTTTATTCTTTTTGTTTGATCGTGTTCTAAACATTCATAAATCATCATTTTCCAATTGAATGTCATAATTTCACCGTTAATACTAACAACAATTTTAGAAAAGAAATATCATCTAAGCTCTTTGTAAAAAAATGTGGTCGAAATGTGAAATTACCTAACCAAATACGGAAAGAAAAAAACTAGGGATGACTTCTTCTTAAAGATATGCTGTTTTTTTTTAAACTGTTATTTTATTAACCTCACTTAGACTCCATTGAATATAGTAATGTGATTGCAGCTAAAACACCGAGAGTACGGCGTGGTGCAGCGCGTGGACCACCACGGCCGCACTGCCATCGTGCACTGGTACCGCACATATACGAGCGCTGACGAACCTGTGTGAGTATCAAACTTGTTTATTTAAAAACGTCAAATCGTAAAGTAGGACCTGCTTTTTGCCAAAATATACTTTTTAATTAATTCAATTTATGATAGGCTAAATAGTCGAGTTGCCAATGGCTGTAGAGGAATTGATCATCGCTTAACTAAATAATTAAGGAGTTTTTGGCGGGAACGCGAAGAGTGAATTTTTGTGATTTGTTTTATTTTGTCTATTTGGTGGTTCTTCAGGTTTAAATGTGTAATAACGCTCGATTATTAACTGTTTAGTATATGTGAAAGTGCACAAATGTGGGAAAATACAATAAAGCCGCTAGACGTAACTTCTCGAGATCCTACAAAAAGTCCACTGAAAAAGTCTCAGTAAATGACAACCATGTTACTGAGATTATCTTTCATCCCATATCATCTCATCTCATTTCCTTTAATTTCACTCCGTAATATCATTATTCATAAAAATAAGAATATAAATTAAAATAAGACTTGACCTGAAGGTCTTAGTTACCAGGTCATAAATTCCCATAAAAAAACGAATTAATTAACCTTGAAATTTTCACCAAATAGTCCACAAATGCTGTACGAGAGCGAGGTGAGCGTGTACGACTTGAAGGACCATCCGGACTTCCAGTACCGGCCCGGGACTGTAGTCATACGGGTCGCCAACTTCACCGGGGAAGACGCCAACTGCACTGCGGGACAGGTGGGCGCCCTACTTCACTGTTTGTAATCTTTGGAACTCGGCTTCGTGTCTGTAAAAACATTCATGTGTCTACACCTTAAATCTCGAGTGTGAATTCCGGCAATCAATTTACACCAGGTCCGAGCTGTTGACCTTGTTCACCTGTCTCTACAATAAAAATAATTTAACAAAGAACTTATGTTCTTGTAATCAACTTAGATCAGTTACATAAATAACATATATATTACATATGGATATGTTATACAATTAAAAATGGTTTTCTTGGCTTTGAAACTCGGGTTCGTGTCTACAAAGACATTCATGTGTACTACGCCTTAAATCTTTAGTGTGACCTCTGACAATAATTTTATACCAGGTGGGCTGTTCACCTCGTTCACCTATCTTTGCAATAAAAATAAATTAACAAAAATCTTATTGTAATCAAATCAAATCGGATAATTCTCATTTAAAAAATCACATACTAGTGTACTGTGTGGCAAGGTGGAAGGAATGAGACCACGCGTCCGATCACCTAGCCGCTGGTGTGACCAAATAACCACCCTAACTGGGCTGCCAGTCCCAACCGCTCTACGAGAAGCTGAAGACCAGACAGGCCACGGTCAAGTTTCAAGGACACGACCTTCAGTAATGAAGAAAGCGACGAAGAATAAGTACTATGTTATACAATTAAAAGTAGTTTTCTTGTACTACAGGTCATTGATAACTTTCCTACTGGTCGAGTGAAGGTGTGGTGGGTCGATGGTCACATCAGCATGTGCTGGCCACAGGATCTATACAAGGTATGTCACATAAAATGTACTTCTTAAAGTGCATTCTATGTTTTTATTCGTTAAGTAATGTTTAGATGTGTAATAATGCGTACAGTCTTAATGAATAGGACAACAGTCAATTGACCATGGTCGATGACTATTGACGATGATGTCTGTGACCTGATATCCGAGTGATACCATTTGCTTAGTTAACTGGTCTGTCCTAAATTAAATTTAAATATTGGTGCTATAGGTGGGCGAGTACGATTCGGAGGAGGGCGAACTGTGGGGCTCCGAGGGATCCGCCTCCGAGGACTCCTGGGAGACGCAGAGCTCACATGCTGAACACGAGCCACGCACTCCGGATGTCACGCCCAGTGCGTATACATAGCCTCATTAAGTAGCCCACTGAGTTTCTCGCCGGATCTTCTCAGTGGGTCGCGTTTCCGATCCGGTGATAGATTCTGCGAAGCACTGCTTTTGCTAGGGCCAGTGTTATCAACGTCAGGTTTGAGTTCCGCGAGCTCACCTAGAAAAAGCAGGAAAAAATATTTAATTTATTGATTGCTTTTTTTTTAAAGTCACGAAATGATTAGGTGTAAGATCTTCATTTCATTTATGTATCTTAATTGCAATTTAATAATTATGTACGTAAGTCCCCTTGCCTTTACAATACATTCTTAACAAAGAAGTTTTATAGCGGGCGAGCATACGAAGGGTGTGGTGTGAAGGGTGGCTTTCATTAGATTTATGCATTTCCAACATTGATTGCGAGGTCTCATACGGATCTCCAGAATATTTTATTATATTGCAAATTGTATTTGGTTTTTCAGTACTTCCGAAAGTGGAGAATCAGCAGGTACCCGCCGTAGAGAGTACGTCGAGTGGTCTAACGATACCGAGGCTACTGGAACCGCGCGTCGCCGCTCACATCGAGAGGGGACGAGTAGCCATGAGGAGACTGGAGGAGATGTTCGCCAAACATCCTGCGCTTCAAACACAGGAGGTACTTTATATTACTGTTACGCGCTGGGGTTCGGGATAAATATATCGACGCTTGAAAGGCAAACGTGACTAAGCACCAATGCGTGAATTTTACAGTAGACTAATTTAAAGTTGAAATACCTGAAAAAAATTCTATTATAACGAATCTAGCTGTAGGATTGAAATGATTTTAATAGACCTAGAAATATATATTCTTTGCGCATCTAATATGGTTATTGCCTATCATTTATGTACAAAGCAGTTATTGTCGCTTAGTCACGTTTGCCTTTCAAGCGTCGATATGTTCCACCACAGTACAACTTAAAACTGTATTTATCACTTAGAACACTCACAGAACACTTTAAAATTCTTAAATCACTTCTTCCGCTTCGCTTCAGGTGATCCGTTCGCTATTTCACTTCGAGTAGTTCAGATTACTAACTAACTGCGTGCCATCTCTGCAGCGTTTATATAGTCTATAAGACATCCTTAGATTTATCCAGAACATTCCTCATAAGTCGAGTATTTTCGATATGCGTTTCCGCCGTGTGACAATAGATGGCGCTACTCGTACGGGCGTAACATTACTGAGCAGCAAACAGTATGTTCGAAAGAAAAAGAAACATAAAAAATTGAACCAATGAATAAGTTGAACTAGTTCTTGTTAGTATTGGCCTTTTTAATGTCACTTTGGTGAGTTACTGATTTTTTTTTGTTTATTTACAGATAATGAGAAAACTGCTCAATTTGTATAAGGACTGTCGATTCTTGGATCGCTTGATGGGTACTACTTTCTTCCATGAAGATCATTTCTTGGTAATTAATGTTCGCCTTTAGAATGAATAATGTCATGATTTGAACAAAAACATAACTTTTCCAATAATTCTTGGCTGTGGCCTTAATGATACGATCGGCATAGATGACAACATCGGATTCTATGTGTTTTTTTTATTACCCTTTTAGACAGACGAACATACGACCCTGCTGATGGTAAGTGGTTACTGACGTTCATGGAATTCAGCAATAATGGGAGGTAGAGCCAGGTCGCTTGAAGACCCAACAAATATTTTTTCACAACTTTTGTCATTCTAATAGTATAGTGCCACTGCTACGGGTGAACAGTTGAGAAATTGGATCGATAATCTATTTTTTACGAAAATTACGCGGACGGAGGAGTATGCAATTTCCCACACTTATAGAGAATATAGAGAAGAAGAATATTTTTTTAAATTATTTATAAAAAATACATTAAATTATTTAAAAAAAAACATTGCACACACTACCATGTTTCTGACAGATACTCACACGCATGCATACTATTTGTTTACTGTCAATCTTTTCTTATTGCCTATGGTCTGTGGTCAAATTGAGAATAGAGTAATATTATTTGCCTTTATTAATATTTGTTAAAGTGTAGTCTTGGTCAAATCTGTAATTATTATAGAAGTATAATTGTCGGCAATAGAATCATAATAGTGTACAAACTTATAATTTCAATTAATTACAGTCGAATTTCGACTACCAGGGGACCGCTAGTTCTAATTAATATGGCAGTGTGCTTCTGAGGTTACTGGTGGTAGGACCTCTTGTGAGTCCGCACGAGTAGGTACCACCACCCCGCCTATTTCTGTCGTGAAGCAGTTATGCGTTTCGGCGTGAAGGGTGGGGCAGCCGTTGTAACTATCCTGAGCCCTTAAAACTTATATCTCAAGGTGGGTGGCGCATTTACGTCGTAGATGTCTATGGGCTTCTTCAGTAACCACTTAACACCAGGTGGGCTGTGAGCTCGTCCAGCCATCTAAGCAATTGTACAGATAATATGGTGTCAGGGTCTACTGGAGCGGGTGCGCGAGCGCGGGGCGAGCACGCCGCGTGCGGGCGAGCGGCGCGTGCACGAGCAGCTGGCGCGCCTGTTCACGCCCAACGAGCCGGGCGGCGACCTGGCCGCCACCGACATGCTGGTCGACGAGCACATGGAGAAGCCGCCCACGAGGACCCTCATCACGTCCAACGTTACCGTCGAGCCTATGGAGGTTATATTATCTTTATATTAATATGTGAAGCAAAAACTTTGTACCCCTTTTTATGAAAATTGCGTGGACGGAGGAGTATGAAATATCCCACACTTTTAGAGAATATAGAGAAGAAGTGCACAATGCTAATATTTTTTTAAATAATGCATAAAAGATACATTAAATGAATAAATGAGAAACACTACACACACTAACCATGTTTTTGACACACACACACACACACACGCATGCATACTATTTGTTTATTGTCATACTTTTCTTATTGCTTATAGTCTGTGGTCAAATTGAGAATAGATTAAATATGTACATATTGTTTGTCTTTAATAATATTTGTCTAAAGTGTAGTCTCGGCGAAGTCTGTGATTATAGAAATATAATAAGCTTTGACAATAGAATCATAATAGTGTACAAACTTATAATTTCAATAAATTATAGTCGAATTTCGACTACCGCGGGACCACTAATATATTTAGTATTGCTTTACGGAATAAATAAGTCCATCACTGGGCTCCATCCAAATGACATACCCTCAATTAAACTTAGAACTAGAGGCTCAGGAATTGTGGTACTTTTTCTATGAGCTTAAAGGGCGTTTAATGGTCCACCTTGTATTAAATAAACAACAGAGCTTATAATCGTTACCTTCAGGCATACGTGCCAAGTCTCAATATTAATATTCTACCTGTTAAATTGGATACACGAATATTTAGGACGCTTAAATAAAATCAGCTCTAAATAAAATAATAAAGTGTTTATTTTATGTAAAAATGTACAATGCTTTTTGTTGTAATCGCGGGGATCATGGCCTCCTAGATATTTTCGGTCGCGCATGCGCCTGACGGAACCAAATGTTTGGCCACAAATACCTTGTATCGAAAATAATCAGAACAGGGATGTAAGTATTAAGGGTAATCGAAAAATATGAATTTATGTTTAGAAGTGTATTCTGGACTTTTTCGTTACAGGTCGAAGGAAACACTCCAAAGACACATACGAATTCAACGTCGGATTCAACGGTGCATGCTTCAGGGTCCAACACCAGCGCGCAAGTCACTCAGGAGGGCGCTACTATTGAAGATCGTAAGTAACCGATACTCATACAACAAAAATAGAGACTGACCAAAATTCATTATAGCAATGGTTTTTTTACTCTATAGACGGGCGAATGAGCTCACGTCCTTGATCCATGAGGTCGATGTCTCAAATGTAAAATATATTTATTTGCCTACATGATTTTTTATGACTTTCTACATTTTTATATTATTTTTTCGATTTTTTTTTTTCGATATTTAGTAACTATTGTTTAGTGGTTCAGTATTCATAAAAAAATCATAACAAAATTGTTGTGTGTAACATACCAAAAACATAAATTTTCATAGTAAACATAACGAAATTAAAAATAAATAATGATTTTTAATGTCTTATCAAATTTTTATTTCAATTTAAATCTACTTATGAGTATTGCTTTACGTAATCTTACAAAACATAATCTATCAAAGAATCCAGAGTTCTCTTGAGATAGTTCATTTTTCTAGAAAAAGTTCGATTACAGTAGTTTCCATGACTTGAATGCGTAAAAGAGTAGGATATAATTACTCGTAGTATCTTACTACTAAACGTCATATGACATTGACCTTATCGAGAATTTTTGATGTGTTTACATCACGAGTCAAAATCATAAAACGTAAAATACGATGATGTTTCTGAACTAAGATGAATATGAATATTTCAAAAATGATTTATAAGACTACCTCGAAATAGTACCTCCTGTACATTGCTGTATCGTATACTTCACCCTGTATCTAAATGATCAGTCAAACGAAATTGAACTTTATTGTCTAACGCTCAGCGTCTACGGAGCAAAGCGACTTGGACGGTACGACCCGCAACGTTTGCTACCGACTGTGCTCCCTTATACATTCGCAACTGGTGAAGGCTCACGCGGAAGTCAGCCGGTGAGTAGCGCAGAAAAAGTTGTACGTGTGATATTTATTCATTTGTGATGTTCCGTGATTAAAACAATCTTAGAAGGACAACTGTATATTGAAACAGTTTATCTAGTTTATACTAGATTAGTAGAAATTACTAGAATAGGTAGGGGGCGAAAAATTGCAGTTTGAATAATAAGCTACCAACGATTAGGTAGAAAAAATAGTTAATTTATCAATAATATAACACCATTTATATATTGAGTCATTGTGTAACTTTTATAATGTAAATTATGGTCTATGGTAAGTAAATGTATGGTATGGTTTGAGAAGTAAAAGAGTTTGGATAAGCCAAACTAAAAAAAAATAATTAATTGTTCAGGCCTCAATAAAACTTTTGTTTTGTAATCCGTCCTTGAGCATGCGCAGGTTTTAAATTAGCCGGATGTGTTGAAATTGTTGAAAATTACTTTTGGAACACTAAGTTACATAGATATATCAATTAAAAAAGGTTAAGTTAGTCAGTGTATAAAAGTAATAAGGTTTGAAAAAAACTAATCAGTTATTCATAGTCACCCTTTAGCAAAGTTGTATAGCATAGAATAGAGTTATAAAACTTCCTTTTTATGTAAACATCACTATAAATATAGTGGTTTTATTATAGTTGTTCCACTTCCACACGTTGTTTCCGTCGGGTTGTTTAAGAAGAATCTATTTCTCGGGAAAAGTACATATTTCATTATTAATGTTACTTTTTGTCCTTATAGGCAGACTAGCGTACGGCTAAACTGATGGTGAGTGGTTATCATTGCTCATGGAGGTCAATAATGCCAGGAGTACAACCGAGCAGTAGTCTACCGTTGAGTGAGCACGACAAATCTTAAGATAACTGTTTGAGTGTGATTACAAAATATGCTTTCAGATATACTAAATTTATAGGTGACATAAATTACTAGGTAACAGTGCTTAAGTAAACTTGAATCATGATTATTAATTGATATGTTATTTATACCGTTGTTCTTCTAAGGCATCATAGTAATATTAAGCTATAGTTTTGCGCATTCAATGAAATATAATCTGTCGAACAACAAATAAATTTAAGATTGATTTGTTTCACAGGAGAAGGCCGCAAGAGTTGGCCGGATTCCTTAACAACTTATTGAAAAAGAGAAACGTGTCTGAGGAGAACTTACTCTACCACTTTTCAGTGTGAGCCTCCGTGTTTTATGTTAATTTTCTCCCCAGCCCCCATACTAACTCCCCCCTGATAAATCCTAAAGATACTGAATACTGTGCGTTTCTATGAAAATAATATAATAAAAAATATGAATTTAATGTGACAACTTAATTCACTATCATATTGAAAATATTCTAATCAACTGGTACTATGTACAATATCCGTCTAAAAGATACTGAGATATCTTTATACGTATAAAGGAAATTTTTTCCCTTCAACTTTCGAAATTGTACAGTATTTTAGTATAGCATTAACGAACCTATACCCTGTTGTAATAATTTCTTTTATATATTTTAATTCATATTTCATTAAAAATGTTTGCTTTATGTTGATCATATAATTGTATATTCGATAATTGCCAGCGAAATATGCTATTTTGAATTTTTAGTACGTACGTATGTATAAAAGGAGCATCACACGCATTTTAATCATTTAATCAGGAAATATGGCAATTTTTTTTTTATTAGCTGGCAACTTTCGATATATTTTTTCACTTCATGGCTTTATATCAATTTATGTCGTATTGTTCTATGTGAGCACGTTGATGTCAATGTCTTGCCCCTGTATATATTAGCAAGTGAACTGGCAAAACTTATGTTAAACAAAATATTTGACAAAAGCGTTACGGCTTAATGCCACACAAAAGTGTATGTTGTTTTATGTTTCAGCAAATTTACTTTTCAGAAACTCAATATCATACTGTTTAGTATAAATTTTATTTACGGCAACACTCGTGGTAACTCAATGACTGTGGCCACTGTTTTTTTTTTTTATAACGAGTATAGTTTTCAAATATTCAATTCGAATACTGGTCCGTAGAAAATTAGTTTTTCATTAGTTGTTAATAAAAAAGTTTAACTAACCAATAATAGTAGTAAAAGTTTAGTTAACCAAAAACAAAATATGGTAAAATGTAAATGCACATTTTAGATTTCACCGCAATTGTTAGATTCATTGGTTTTTAACAATTCATATTTTTAGTTTCTTGAGTATTTTTTTTCTTTCCTTCCAAACTGTCAAAAGTGGTAACTTAATTTCTCTGATTTTCCGTTAATAATACCCTCTATTATATAATAATATAGTATCTGGCGTCCGTTTTTTTTATTAGTATAACGAAATTAAACAGTTTGTTTAATGTAAGTATTGCGTTCTTGTGTATGAATTCTCCCTTTGCATGATGTGATGTGTAGATAGTGATCCCATAATGTGGTGGTAGCTTTTGATGTTCCTAGTTGAGCTCGGAAGTGTTTTGATTCCTTTTATTCCGGAGTCACCAATAGTCGAGGAAAAATAATTTCGTGTTTAAATATTAAAATAATTCAAGAAAGTTGGCCTCTCCTAAGTTGAACCTATAATCCGTTGAGTATCTCGGGAATCCCCCAGATCCCACACAGGATCGGACACTGTGGCGAACTTTGGTAGTGTCTATGTCCAGCAGTGAACAACTGTGGGCTTATGAGGATGATGGTAGTGATAAATTAATAAATGAAGAACAATTTTAGAAAATTTGAAAGATACTTGCTGTGTATTCAAAGATAAGTCAATTCGATGGCGGGAGTGTGGTCTTAGCGCGTCACGAAGAACGCTTGCTAGTGTCTACTGAGGGTCCTCGATCTGAGGAACGGGTGATGCTCTTCGTGGTCATACCGCCGGCACAAGAAACCTTTCACCACAGTTGTGGATCCTGGTCATATCACGACGTAAATAATAGTTGCTGTAATCGACGATGGAGATCACGTTCATACCACACTGTAACACTGTATCTATTAATTTTTATGTCGAATTAACAGATATATATATATAAACATAAACATTATCGGAAAAATTGGGGGTAGTCGAAAATAATTCAAATTGTATATACTTCCCCTCCTCCCTCCCTCGATAAAGGTTCTTTTTTTTTTTTAAATTGCCTAATCTGCATCTGGCTTTTAATAATTTTTCCGATGGTACATCGCAGTCAGTACGGTGCTCTGGTCGTGAGCATGGGTGAAGACGAGAAGGCCGAGACGAAACCAGCCGAAGGTGAAGCCAAGGATGCCACAACCGGTACTGCGGAAACCGACGAAGTCAAGAGTAAGTTTTTGATGTTCAGAAAAAGAGCGTACAATCGGTTCGCGGGGCAGGCGCAAGCAACGAATTAATTAAATTAATTGTTTCACATTTAATGATCTCATATTAAGATTTTCACAAAAGTATGAATGCCCTATAACTAACCCTGACCCCGGTACGGTATCAGGATCATTAACACTAATCTAATTGATAATGGATCATGCTATTAGGTTGTAAAAGGAATCGACGAAGGACTCGTGTTACCAGGCCTTTAAAAAAATAAATTATTATTTTACTGGTGGTAGGACCTCTTGTGAGTCCGCACGGATAGGTACCACCACCCTGCCTATTTCTGCCGTGAAGCAGTAATGCGTTTCGGTTTGAAGGGTGGGGTAGCCGTTGTAACTATACTGAGGCCTTAGAACTTATATCTCAAGGTGCGGTTACGTAAAATCTAAGGACTCGTTTGGAATTTTATATGTGCTGCAAAAATACTATGCAACATTTGTAACGCACAGTAATTTTATGTAAGTTTCACTTCTTTCACGTGCACCCACCAAGCTGGTGCAAGCGCACCAGTTTATTTATTTATTTGAATATATCGATTATACAGACGTACCTGACACGGCGCCGCTAGCCGCCGCTGAAGGCGCGGAAATGGAAGCGGAAGTGGAGGGCTCCCCTGTCTCCGGAGGGGAGGGGTTCGCGCTGCTGGAGCTCGCGCCGGCGGCGCACCGCTTCCGCCTCTCCATACTGCAGCCGTCGGACCCGCGCTCCTTCCATTCGGCCGTCAAACGAGAGATCAAATTGCTCAGGAGTGATTTACCACCCGGCGTAAGCATCTCAAACTTTCATACATATCGACGCTCGAAAGGCAAACGTGACTAAGCGAAAATCTTACCTGACATCTTATCTGAACAGAATTCATTGGTTTTTATTTTTATTGCTAAGATGGGTGGACGAGCTTACGGCCCACCTGGTGTTAAGTGGTTACTGGAGCTCATAGACATCTACAACGTAAACGCGCCACCCACCTCGAGATATAAGTTCTAAGCTCTCAATATAGTTACAACGGCTGCTCCGCCCTTCAAACCGAAACGCATTACTGCTTCACGGCAGAAATAGGCAGGGCGGTGGTACCTATCCGCGCGGACTCACAAGAGGTCGTACCACCAGTAAATAAGCCAGTAGCATTGTGTGGGCTCAGAGGGGTCAATGAACCTGTCTTTGTCCCTACTCCGTTTTAACCGCGCGCTTACTAGAGAGCGCTAGGGTAATGATTGCTACATGGACTAAAATAGGCTTTTGCAATTAAAACCGCTGCGATTCATCCACAGTTGATTACTTTCCTTTATAACTGAGTTCTTAAATCTTTGGAATTGACTTCCTCGACGATATTCCGTCATTACACTGAGACTTCTCTGTGCCGTTGACAATGCCCATGACTAGCACAAAAAATTGATGCTAAAGTATCAGAGTGCGTAGGTTCATTGTGTAATTCTATTCAAGCTACAAACCATCATTAGCGACTGAAAACTTCTTTCATTTCTAAGCCATAAAACAATACAATAATAATTGTCAATAATAAAAATTCTAATACATATTGTTTTAAAACGTTTTTTTTTTAGTGTAATAACTCGTTAAAACGTGAGCGGCAATTCAGTCTGGTGGTAGGACCTCTTGAGTCCGCACGGGTAGGTGCCACCACCTGCCTATTTCTGCCGTGAAGCAGTAATGCGTTTCGGTTTGAAGGGTGGGGCAGCCGTTGTAACTATACTGAGACCTTACAACTTATATCTCAAGGTGGGTGGCGCATTTACGTTGTAGATGTCTATGGGCTTCAGTAACCACTTAACACCTGTGCTGGTGGACTGTGAGCTCGTCCACTCATCAAAGCAATAAAAATAAAATAAAATAAGTTAGCGAATGTGATCCGAATGAAATAAAGTTTGCGTTCGTATGCAGGTCTGGGTCCGCGGCTACGAGAACCGCATCGACCTGCTGTCGGTGATGATAGCGGGCCCCGCGAACACGCCGTACGAGGACGGGCTGTTCGTGTTCGACGTGCAGCTCGGCGGGGAGTACCCGCGCGCGCCGCCGCTCTGCCACTACCACTCCTACTGCACGGACCGACTCAACCCGAACCTGTACGAGGACGGGAAGGTACATATCTATTTATACAGAGAAGCGAACCGCCTCAACACGAACCTACCTAATTCTAACCACATAAGAAAAAAAAAAAAAAAAAAAAAAAATTGGACGAGGACGGGAAGGTACATGGTACCTATGTATACAGAGAAGGAGTGCAGAATATTAGCATATTTTTTTTTAAATTATGCATAAAAAATATGTACATTAAATTAATAAAAAAAAACATTACCAACACTAATTACATGAAATGTTGAAGTATTATCATGTTTCTAGTCGCATTAGCTAACCTGTCGGTCATGTAATTATCAAGAAATAATTTCGTTAAATATTAAAAATTTAAATCTTAAATCGACTAATACCACCTAAGAATTTTGAACGATTTTTTAAGTCCAATCACAACGCATGATGTAATATGTAGCTAATCATTGTGTTTTATTGTATATCATACGATTAAGTTATATTATGAGCACCAATATATATACGAGCTAACTCCCAACAGCTTATTATGGCCTCAAATGACGTCACGTTATAAGGTTGCTGTCGCACGCAGCTATTTATAACTTACGTGGTTTTTTTTCCAAATCACACCACTCCTATTAACTATTCAGGTTTCCAATTAGTACGCGCAGATCTAAGTTTGGTAAATATTGTAATATGTTGACTTTCAGGTTTGTGTGTCTCTCCTGGGCACGTGGTCTGGGCGCGGTGTCGAGGTGTGGGGCAAAGACAGCTCGCTCCTACAGGTCATAGTGTCTCTGCAGGGACTGATCCTCAATGCCGAGCCTTATTTCAACGAGGCTGGATATGAGAAACAAAAAGGTACTTAGGCATTCTTGATAAAGTTTCAATTAGAATTCTTGTTTTTTTTTATTGCTTAGATGGGTGGACGAGCTCATAGCCAATCTGGTGTTAAGTGGTTACTAGAGCCAATAGACATTTACTACGTAAATGCGCCACCCCCCTTGAGATATAAGTTCTAAGGTCTCAGTATAGCTACAACGGTTGCCCCCCCCCCCCCCCCCCTCAAACCGAAACGCATTACTGCTTCACGGCAGAAATAGGCAGGGTGGTGGTACCTACCCGTGCGGACTCAAGAGGTCCTACCACCAGTAAAGGAATAGTATTATAAGTATAAAAAGTGTCATAGTTAATAGTTTTTACACAAGCTTATCATTATGTTGATTACACTGAAATACCCTAAAATTTCTATTGACTCTACCCTCAGTTTGTGTCTTAGATACTTTCGACTTAAAAAAAAAAACAATCAAATCTATTTTTAAAAAAAAAACATTTTGATTACTTAGACGACTTACCGGAGCACATTGAATTTTCAACGTTAATGCCTTCACCTAACTTGAAACTCAGAGTAGTAATTACACAGAGTAGTAATTACTCAGAGTAGTAATGTAAAGTTACTATTTCCTTAGAAAATTTTGTACTTACCTGCAGGTTCTAACAGTGACTTAGCCTCATAAAATCAATGTTTCTGTCTATATGTAAATATGATCTCCAATCTAATTTTTATAGCATTATATTCAGTATATAATATGAAAATATTTATGAAGTAGTTGTTGTAACAGTTTTTAAGTCATTTTTCACTTCTCGCTTCGAATGAGGGAATGAGTTGCTCGCTCCGGGCATTTCAATATTGCAATAATTGTTACGTTATAATACCTCTTGTAAAAATGAATATTTAAAAAAAAATACATGCCCGCTGAATTTCTTGCCAGTTCTTCTCAGGACGGAGGCTAGTTTTTGTGAATTGGCGGTAGTTCTTTTTGACGTTCAACAAGTATGTACCTTCATTTATGTCGAATAAAATAAATTGGATTTGATTTGATCAAAGTTTTTTATACTCACTCAGGTACCCAACAAGGCAAGGAGAACTCGCGCATGTACAACGAGATGGTGCTACTGAAACTCGTTCAATCGATGACGAAGATGGTCCTGAACCCGCCGGAACCGTTCCGCGACGAGATCATGCAGCACATGCGCACGCACGCCGCCGCACTCTGTGCGCGCCTCGACGGACTCGTGGCGCTCTCCGGGGAGGCGCCCCTCCCCCGCCCCGTCACGCCCCCGGACTACCCCCTGGTGCCGGCGTCGCGCGGCTTCTGCCTCACGCTCAGGTCGTCCCTCGAAGCGTTCCGAGCGGCGCTGCGTAGGAACGACATCACTCTCCCCCCGGAGGATTTATAGCACGCCTCTATCTAGCCCCCGCGACCCGTCCTCGTCCCCCCTCCATCAGTGTTGCCGGACCGCGGAAACCTCGCTACTAAATGCCAGCATCAGAAAAGGACGAACGATCCGTCAAATTTCTAGTAGTTTGCGCGGGTCTAGTACTTTTAATACAATATGCGGCCGCGTACAGAACCGATGAAATTTTTGGCGAATAGATTTTGCGTGGCGTGAGTGACGTCACGCTTCATAGTGTGATGAGGATGACGTCACATACGACCCTGTGGCGTAACCGACGACAGTCGTTGGGTGGCGATCCGGACGCGGACTCGTTGATCGTATTGCTCGCCAATACGAGACCAACCGGTCCCGCGACACATTTTATGAATTAAATTCTAAACGTCGATCTTATGCGAACATGAACATTTAGGTTTATCGAATGTAGTTTAATGTTATTTATTTGTAATCGAACGTATACATTTGTCTGGCGGAGGTTTCGTCGAGTACTTACTGAATTTCCACACTTTTTACCGAGCCGAGGCTTTTAGCTGTAATTTCGAATTTGCTACATGATTATAATTATAAAGACAAGTTGATTTAGTTGAAATTCTGTTATTCACAGCTGTCAATTGTTTTTTTTATCGTTTGTATGAATGTGCGAGTATTGATGAGTCACCTAGTTTTATTTATTTGTCATTGTCTGTAAAAAAAAAAAACATTCACTCATATTTATGTAATGTAATTAATTTTAATGTTATATTTTTTTCTTTTTTTTTTCTTCTGATATGTAATTAAAAATGTTGATATGAAATGAGGTACTATTTGCGGGTACGTTGTGGTTGATTTGGCAGATTATTTGTCAATAAGTAATGGTAAATTTCAGTATTTTAATACAAATTTTTTTATCTTAGAATTTCACTTTTTGAAAATGGCATGTTAATTAATTATATTTTATATTCCGATATATTTTATTTAAAATAAAATTATGGAAGTATTTATGGATCTCTTTCAAGTGTAACGCTATTTAGGAGTGTTATTGTTTAATGTTTTATTTTATAT
The DNA here is from genome assembly GCF_030267445.1 of Bombyx mandarina. Lineage (NCBI taxonomy): Eukaryota > Metazoa > Arthropoda > Insecta > Lepidoptera > Bombycidae > Bombyx > Bombyx mandarina. The sequence continues at coordinate 4,337,961 of NC_143223.1, forward strand.
TAGGATAATGATTTAATAAAGTAATTCGTGTTCTTTAATGGGAATCAAAATTCCGAAACGATCTTAACCCAATGCGCCGCGTGCTTCATTAGTGATATTTTTTTACTTGTTTTTAAATGTTCTCCTTTATAGCAAATTCGTCTTGTTTAGTGCTTAGAGCGTAGATGGATGAGTGGCGTGATGTCGCCCCACGCAGCACAAATACAATGTAATTTCATGCCAAAGTCAATTGAGCTATGGAAGGCTTTTGTCGCTTTTATTCGCGAAAGTGACAATCTGTGTATAATGATGATATAATAAATAATTCTTCAACCTTTACTTGGATTTTTCTTTTCAATAATCACCTTTTTTATTGTTTAGTTGGATGTACGAACTCACGGCCCACCTGATGTTAAGTGGTTACTGAAGCCCATAGACATCTACAGCGTAAATGCCGCCACCCATCTTAGATATGAGTTTTAAGGTCTCAGTATAGATACAACGGCTGCCCCACCCTTCAAACCGAAACGCATTACTGCTTCACGGCAGAAATAGGCAGGGTGGTGGTACCTACCCGCGCGGTCTCACAAGAGGTCCTACCACCAGTAAAATAAATAGTATTTCAATTATGAGTAAAAATTAACTTGACGGCAGCACTCGCTCAGTTACCGTTGCTGATGCCCGTGAACATCTTTGATCTCACTGGGTTGTATTCATTCGACTTTGCAGGCTATTTAATTATACAAATGGGTGAAAAGTTAAAGATCACATTCACACGTATGTAAAAATTCATAAATTACAAACCAATAGCGGATGAAAACATAAAGATGTACTTTTCATAATTATTTTTTTTGGAAACTGTACAAAAAAACTATCCATAGGTACTTCATTCTTCCAATGAACGTTCACCAATACGAAATGAAAAGTATAGTAGTAACAGTTAAAAATAGGCATTTATTTATTATTAAATATACAATGTTACATTACACAAAACACACAAGTTTAATCACACAACTCATTAATGTAAAATAAAATAAAAATCACTATTGTATAAAAATTAAATTAGGTACTATAATTCATCACGGACCAGCCGTTTTAAGAACATAAATAACACAATAATTGTGGCCGTCAGCGCAAAAGTGACCGTGAAGTGAAAGTGATAGTTAGTATAGAGATAATGAGATTTGAATTAACGTTTACATTGCTTCGTAAGCAGAAACAATACGCGAAAAAATAATGTTTACAAAGGCATCTGTTATCTATGGGTGGAACTAGGGATTTGAATCATATTTAATTGTTTTAAGTAAATTTCAATATATAAGCACGAATATGAAAAACTCTAGGTAAGGCCACTTTTGCGCTGACGGCTTCAATTAGACAGTAGGTAAGTACTTTTTGAAAAAAAAAAGCCTTTTATCAATCACAACCATTGGTTACTTCACATTTTAGCTAATCTCAGTTGTGTTGTGATGATCTTCAGAGCAAAATGGGGGGAACTTATTAAGCTTTACACTTCAACTTTCACGAATACTGTCAATAATCAGCTATCGTTGAATGTTTAAACCAGAAGAAACGGTATTAGCAAAATAAAGTTGAACGTAAAATTACGCTTCGGGATTTCGCAAAGAGCTCCCCCTCCCATAATAATCGGATTTAGATACACATAAGAATATCTCAAATACATAAGTAGATTAAGTACGCAGGATTTTTTTCGATACAGTGCCCTTTCATATATATTTATTATGTACAAGCAATAAAAATCCTGTCATAAAATCAATCAATAGTACATAAAATATGAAACGTACTCAGTTTTAAAAAAAATACAAGATTTCTTTCCATAACAGGACATATTCTAGATAAAAGTATAAAATCAAATTAATAATATCGAAAAACACATTCAAGTCGAACATTTCAATTTCTTTTCACTAATTTGTTTTAAATATTAATTACCATTTTATTGAAATGTGCGTTAATTAGTTAATTTATATTAATTATAAAAAAAACACACACTTAAAACTATGCATATTTTTGGCACAGTCACTGGTTTCAAATATACAAAGCGTAAATCAATTATTGAATTAACATGATTAAATTCTCTAAAATATAAAAAAATAAAGCTTGTACATTACATAAAATTAGTCTTAATAAATTAAGTGTTGTATTTCACCTGGAAATTGTTGGTTGGGCTGTCAGCCGGAAACTATTTTTGGGTAGTGAAGTAGATTACAGCGACAGTAGCGCCATGTGCTTTGAGACTTAAAAAGTCAAAGCACTGAGAAACGCATAGTTGCGTCGCGGTATCTATGAAATGTCTCCAACCAACCATAGGACCTCAATGACGTGTAGGAATTATTGAACTAGGAACATTTGATTGGAAAGTACTATTCAATAGACATCTTTAAATCCATTACATAAGTTAATCTGATATTCGCTAGGGTCCTCACAGGACGTTTCAACACTGGGAAGCATCTGCGCAAGACGAGCTTATCGATTCTAAATGAAGGAGGAAATATACAACAAGAATGAGCATCTTAAGCGAGTTACATAGGCAGGAATGTTTATTGTCTCATATCTCAAAACGCTATTGGAGGATTAATGCGGGAGGTATTTGAAGATATCTTCGAAGGAATAGCATAGATGAGGTCAAGGGTCAAAGATTCGGGCAATTTTCTGGCCAGACCCTAAAATAAATAGGAGAATGGGATGAGAATTTAAAAAATATACTTCACGGGATGCTTCAGCACTAAGAAGCACCTGCGCAAGACTAGCATGTCGATTCTAAATGAAGGAGGAAATATACAACAAAAATGAACATCTCAAGCGAGTTACACAGGCCGGAATGTTTATTGACTATTATTTATCTCAAAACGCTATTGCAGGATTAATGCGGGAGGTATTTGAAGATATCTTCGAAGGAATAGCATAGATTAGGTCAAGGGTCAAAGATTCGGGCAATTGTCTGACCAGACCATAAAATAAATAGGGGAATGGGATGAGAGCTTCAAAAATAGGATGATCACACTACTGCTACGGACGGACGATGCACCAGAATGAGGTTTCATAATGTCTGCTGAATGAGTAACTACCTGAGTTTTGTCATGCATGATGCTCTGGTTTTAAAAAGAGAGTAAATTCCTCAATGGACAATTAAGGAGTTTTGATGTCATGCAGAGTGACAAAATTCTAAAGCTTGTTTTCTAGTTTGGTTTAATTTTCGTTCGCTCGTGAATACAAAGCCTTTAGTTTTTTTTTAAATACGTGGAGAGTTAAGCCGTAAAGATAGATATAAGAAGGTACAAATTGGTTGAACGTCGCGGTACCTATCCTTAAATCTAATCATTCGTGTTTTTTTCTTCTTCATAAAACTCCTACTATAATGTAATTTATATAACTTTTACTTTAAACACATTCACGAATATCATTCAAGTACATAAATAAGTCATTTAATTTTGCTATCTCAAGATAAAGCCCTCAATAAAATATGACTTCAATTTATAAAATTAACACACACACGTTAGAATATCACAATTAATATTATACAAAAAATATATTAGCATTTCCGTCGAAGAAAAAGAAAGAAAATACCGCCTAATTTATCGTCATGATTTCTTTTCGAATATGTGCACGGAGACCAATATTATACACATGCACGACCAGAGCAACACGAATACTGCCCACGCCGCATGCGAGAACGGACTCTTATACTTATTGACCACGCCCAAACCCAGCAGGGCGACGCAGTGCCGCCTGGCGGACACGACCAGAAACGTCGGTATCAAATATTGAATACCAGCTCCCGCATACGAACCAGTGAACTCAATCAACACACTGATATCCTCTAAATAATACGTCAACAGTACCGGAGGAACTACCGTAACGACGGGAAATAAAATTTTTCTTACGACAACATTGTAACTTTCAATGCGACCCGTGTCCAAACATAGAGACTGCAGATTGTTCTTTAATGTAATCGCTATAATCGGGAAACTCGTGGACAGAGTGAAAACCGGGAACAGTGAAAGGAAATAATCGACTATTTTAAGGAATATGCTTTCATTGTCCGACGGCACAAAATTTAACGTGTACAAATCGTTTAGTTCGGCAAAGGCGAAAGCGCCAGTGAACGCTAATAACAGGTAGAATACGCTTATGAGAAAGTAATCTAGAGAGAGATGGAGCCCCAAGCCGTTTTTGCCTCGTATCGGGCTGATGAGTCCTGGCAACGAGTGGTGGCACATGAATGAATACACACATGCTCCAAATAATGTGGGCATTCCCGTCACGTCAAACGTAGGAGGTCTGCCTTCAGCCCCTCGGGAGGTTAATAGATGGATCGCCATTGAGATCATTATCGTGAATGCTGCAAGAAAAATGAATCATTTAATGGAGCATTTATTTTATTGCTTAGTGGGTAGACTATCTCACCCGCTCAGCCCGCCCGCCTGGTGTTAAGTGATTACTGGAGCCCATAGACATCTACAACGTAAATGCGTCACCCACCTTGAGATATAAGTTCTAAGGTTTCAAGTATAGTTACAACGGCTGCCCCACCCTTCAAACCGAGACGCATTACTGCTTCACGGCAGAAATAGGCAGGGTGATGGTACCTATCCGCGCGTACTCACAAGAGGTCCTACCACCAGTATTCTTGAATGTTAGGAGAAAGCAAACTATTTCAAACATACACTTGAGAACCAAAATAGCTGTGAAATGTCTAGAAATGACTCGATGGAAACGGGAATCACAATTACATATATCATATAATCAAATAAAATCGATATTAAAAATACGTACTTTTTTATTTTATACGTACAGGTCATATACATAGTATAAAAATATGTAGTATGTTTAATACGTATCAAAAGCGAAGAAAATATTAGAAACCTAGATAGATAAATTATGTTCTAATAAAATTTTGTGCATATTACTGAATATCACAGTAATGCAATAAAAAATCAGCTGTTCGGGGTCAACGGTCTCGTACAACACGGAGGAAATGCCTAATACCTTCACGGTTTAAGCAAAATGTCTTATGAAAAAAAAACCTTTTTAAAAGTCAAAACGCGAGCTGATCGAGTTACCTGTTAATTTATATACCAAATAAATCATGAAGATAAAAGATATTCTGTTATCGATATCGGACATCGAAACTTGCTTAAACGCTATCATTTAATAAGTGTAGCTTTATTACTGATAAAGGACTACAGTCCCGGAAATATATATCACTTATTCCCGATTATTATATAAAAAATCCATCCATTGAAAATCAAAGTACCCACAAAAATAATAGAAAAGCAATTATTAGTGGGAAGGCTACTACCTTACTTGGGACATAAGTTCTACCTGTCAATTGTTTTTTTTATTTTGTTATGTTTGAAGGATTACTGGTGGCCCGAAGGCCTTTCCAATTTCACTAGGACAAGTGAGCGAGCAAAGGCTCAACCAGGCGGGGTAGGATTTTCTAACAGCTGCCCGAGCGCCTCCAAAGGAGACCTAACAACTCAAGAGCAGTGCTTCGCAGATTGCTAGGGCCAGTGTTAGCAACACTCCTCTCAATGCTATCAGCATAGGTAGGAAAAAAAAAGATGGTAGGGCGTCTTGTAAGTCCGCACAGATAGGTATCCGAAGCATTCCGCTCCAGTTTGAAGGGGAGGGTAGCAATCGCAGTACAGAATTGAGACTTATGACTCATGTCTCAAGACTGAGTTTACGTTGTTCACATCTACGGGCTTCAGTATCCATTTAACCGTTGCCATCTACATGCGTCTTACTATCGGTAATCAATTTAACCTCGGCATCTTACTCGAGCAGCTTACGCGTTATAACTACGACTAGCGAACCGCCCTCGCTTCGCTTCGGAAGCGTTAAATTTTATTATTGATAGCTGGGGCCCGCGATGTTACCTACCCGCGTTTATTGTCGAAGCTAGTCTTAAAAAAGTAGCCTAAGTTACTCCTTATATTATCAGCTACCTATCAGTGAAAGTCTCATCAAAATCGGTCCAGCCGTTCCAGAGATTAGCCAGAACAAACAGACAGACAGATAAAAATTGTAAGAAAATATATTCTGGTGTATGTACCGTATATATATTCATATTATGCATGTAGTAAAAAGAGGTTATTGCAATATTACAAACAGACACTCCAATTTTATTTATATGTATAGCTTATACGAAACACTCACCGAGCCATCTCATTCCTGACGTCAGCAACTGCAGGTACTTAGTCTTTTGCACGTTGAAGAAGACGAAGGGCCCCATGACCGCTACGAAGGTGAGCAGAGAGACCCTATACACATCGAGTCGAGTGTACGCCATCGGATCATCGGTTGCGTTGAAACACGGCAAGCTCTCCCAACCTCTGCCGTTCGTGACATTCGAAGAGACTGTTGAACTGTTCACAAGTTCTTATTTATTTATTGCGTAAAAAACGGTGCTTTTAGGTACTTCAAGCACCGGTCACCGTTCTCGTCGAACCCGTCGCTTGCGACGGAGGGCTCGACGAGTAAATTAACTCTCAGACACAGCCCACTGAGTTTCTCGCCGGATCTTCTCGGTGGGTCGCGTTTCCGATCCGGGGGTAGATTCTGCGAAGCACGGCTCTTGCTAGGGTTCGTGTTAGCATCGTCGTCAGGTTTGAGCCCCGTGAGCTCACCTACTAGCCACGGTTACGCTGAAATAGCCTCTCAAGGCAAAAAAAAAAAAAAGCGTAAATACCAGAGCCAGTGGACATAGGTATCAACGCCTTCTGGCACAGGTCGGAGCCTCAATTGTATTGTATAAAACTTTTCCTATCCTTTAAACCGGAATGCGAGACTGTTTTGCGGCAGGTAAAGGCAGGAATGCGTTATCCACCCGTGCGAGTTTACAATATGCATTAGCACAAAACTATCAGTAAAATATTGGTGACTGCAAATTTTACGTTACGACGCTTCGTAACTATGGCGTTTAATATTTTCAATGTATATTTGCCTGAATTCATTCAATTTGATACTTCAATTTCAAGCTTCAAATAGGTCGCGACATGACTCTAGTTTTAATCACTGTGCTTAGTCCGAGTTCTTTAACGTTCTCGATTGCGTAAGAGTTAACTCAAATTTGTATGGATTTGCAAGGTTTGCCCACGTTTGCCGCTAGGGGCGCTGTTCCAACTGCATACAAATTTAAGTTAACTTTAACGCTATCGAGAGCGTTAAAAAAGTCGCACTAAGCACACAGATCAATATTTACTGTTGTCACTTTGACACCGGCTACTGTACCATGAGGCCCGACCGGCGTCGATTCTCAGTCTCAGCATACAGTAAAACAAATCAATATGCAGCGCTATATAATATCAGTTTATGCAATATAGATATTACAAAAAACCACACATATGTATAGGCATGTAACGTAACTACGAGCATCATAGAAGCAAAAAGTCTTTAGTTCATGTTTAAGTTTGACCCATTTCTGACATACTAATAATTAGTGTAATCGCTTTTATTATTTAAACCTATTATTAAACGTGACGTTTTTTTTTTCTTTACTTAAATGAAAATCCGTATCATATTTGAACAGCTGTTCTGCGAGGCCATTTTTAAAAGTTATAAGACATATGGATACAATTAAGAACCTTTAATATCTATTACAATTGAGATATATATATATATATATATTTATAACTATTGTTATAATGACTTCAATTTTTATTTTTATAAGTAAAGCTTAATCATAAACTTACATTCTATCTTCAGCTTGGCTGTGCCTGTTATTGCTGGCGTCTATTAGTGACGGTAGCCAGTCACCATCACGTGGCTAGACTAAGGTATGCATTTTTAAAAAATGCATCACTCGATACAAGTGCTCCAGGCATCTTACTATTTGTACAGGGATGCCTTAACCTACCTATCCACCTTTACACTAACATTCTGTTTCAGTTCAAGCAGTAGTTTATGGCAACAAGTTTTGTGAAATAAATGAAAAGCATTGATGTTCGACTTATTGAATTAACAGTTAAGTTAGAACTTTTTAAGTACCGTTATAATTTGAAATTCAATGAAACAAAATGGCAATACTAAAAAGAGTAAATAGGATTTAGTCTGAGGCAGAACTTTTGAAGGCTAAGATTACTACTGAAGGCTTCACTAGTATCTTGTGCACTGCACACATCTTTTCTTGTTTTCCAAGGTTACTGTTTTGCTTTTCAGCTTCAGGATTTATTTCTTAAATACATATAAAGTTTATAAGTGAATTATAGAAATTACTAACCATACAACATCCATAACGGACTTAGCAACTGCAGCTGAATATATAGATAGGTCTCCATACAGATATACACAGAGAGTGCAATAAAACATTAACCTTCCAGTCTTGCTAAAAAAAAGGTTTGCCATTTCTCCAAGTTCCACACGTTGGTCCAGACTGTAGTATCTTGAAGGTATGGAAGTACCGCAAACAAGGGGTTCTTCGAGATCTCCATATTGTTGTGAGGTAGTCTCTTCATCAGTATCCCTATCTTGGATCTAAATTAGATTAAATATTTTCTATTTAGCTATATTATCTATTTACTTCAACTACTGCTAGTGCTTCTCTGTGTAAGCTAGATCCTGAACATCAGAACGGTATAATTTATATAGGATTAATTGTTCCGTGTAAATGATTTACAATAATTGTAGCTTTAAAAAATTTCAGTAAAGGCAAATTCAATTAAATCTTAACCTTTTAATATATACTATATATATATATCAAATGAATTGCTGTTCGTTAGTCTCACTAAAACTCGAGAACGGCTGGACCGATTTGGCTAATTTTGGTCTTGAATTATTTGTGAAAGTCCAGAGAAGGTTTAAAAGGTGGATAAATATGAAAATGATCTAAATTAAATAAAAATAACAATTTTGTTTTTCATTTGATGTGTCCCCCGTCGGACAGATTCCTTTTGTTTATTCTATGTTTATTTTATACAAAAGTTTAGGTCTTTTATTTATCGATTGAGGCACTACAAAGTGTGCCGGGTCAGCTAGTAAATACATTTACAATACATTTGTAGTTGTCGTGGCCTAAAGGATAAGACGTCCGGTGCATTCGTGTGTAGCGATGCACCGGTGTTCGAATCCCGCAGGCGGGTGCCAATTTTTCTAATGAAATACTTACTCAACAAATGTTCACGATTGACTGCCACGGTGAAGGAATAACATCGTGTAATAAAAATCAAACCCGCAAAATTATAATTTGCGTAATCACTGGTGGTAGGACCTCTTGGGAGTCCGCACGGGTAGGTACCACCACCCCGCCTATTTCCGCCGTGAAGCAGAAATGCGTTTCGGTTCGAAGGGTGGGGTAGCCGTTGTAACTATACTGAGACCTTAAAACTTATATCTCGAGGTGGGTGGCGCGTTTACGTTGTAGATGTCTATGGGCTCCAGTAACCACTTAACATCAGGTGGGCTGTGAGCTCGTCCACCCATCTAAGCAATAAAAAAAAAACATAAAAAGAGCAGCTATACTTATAAATAAATTCAGCAATATTACTTGTCTTAGAAGTCAGTTAAGAATTGAAGAACTTACACTCTCTCTCTTAATAGACTGCAGTTTCTTCCATTTTAGCACTGCATTGGCGCATGCCATAGTTTCTATCACATAAGTTGCATTCAAGAAACTCATAAATGCTAAGAAGACTAATGATATTGTGCTTAATGCCCATCCTGCCCTGGAAAATGCTGCAGGTAATGTCAGAGCGCCAGTCCCAACAATCAAATTGAATATGTATATTAAGCCCACCTGCAAAATAGAGAGGTTTTATTAAAATTGGTATACACACTAGGATTACAATTTCATTTAACTGCTTTCAACATAAGTTTTATTTAAAATTAAGCACCAGGCCTTAGCTAGTGTGGACATTAGTAAAAAGTAATTAAATATATGTACATAATGTTTTTTTTTGTTATTTAAAAAAAAAATTTTAACAATTTTTTTTGTTAAATAGCTTTGGTCTCACATAACAAAAGTTACATTTAGAAAATATTTTCATTATTTCAGAAAAACATGAGAATGTACTTTCAAATAAATAAAATACAGAAGGAAATCAACATTTGAGTCGTCTATTATCAAAGGTGGCAATCTGTGCATTTGGACAAAAAAAATTTATTGATATGTCAATACAGATTGATTTGAATATAATCGTCTCCTTCAAAGAATACGGTTCAAAACCTGCATTAAATAAAGGTTAATTAGTTAACCTGTTATTTATCTAAGATGTCGTTCCGAAGAGTTTTGTGACTGCCAATGGAATACAAAGTCAATAATTCGTTTTTCTGATTTACCAATCATTGTCCAAAAGTCAGATTGCCGGCTTTGATAATAGTCGACTCATTTAAAAGAAAAGCATTTTTCATTATATCCTTAGAGAAGTTTTTGAATCGAACATTACACGATTAGATGTTAGCATGTTGAACAAAAATAATAGAATTTAGATTCTAGGGAAACACTTTAAAACAAAAGAATACTGGGTATTGAAGTGTGAATGAATAGGACTAATTGAAAACATGTCGTGGCAATCCAGTTGAAATTCCATACACAGAATAAACAAAATGGCATGAAACCAAAACATGTTAAATTAAATGTGTATTAATGCCAAAATATTAGCAATTTTTTCTAAAAAAACCATTGTCCAAACGGAATTCTATTCGAATCATTTTATTTTCGATTAACGCACTTCGACAATCTCTTCACGTAAATGTGTAAAACACTATTTTCATTGCATTGACATTTATCATAAACATTTTTGGTATGAAAAACAAAAGGAGATTTTAGTCGTCTAAATATTTGATACATTCCATTTCAGCCCGCAGACAGGCGAAATTTTTGTACGTTGTTGCATGTTTTCCACTGAAATACACTACTATTTTTCAACTTTTTCTTTAAATGTTCCACACCAAACGGTAAAAATTAACTTATGTTAAAAATAAAGCTAATAGACTGAACGTTGTTTTCACTTACCCATATCGAATATTGATCCCCAGTCTCAGTTATAGGCATTTTTAAAAGTCTTTTTACACCCCAAAATCTACGCGGCATATCACATAAACAAAATACGACATCGCCATCGGACCACAACTGCAGAAATAACAATCACAGATTATTCACTAGATTTTTGTAAGAGATTTTATGACCAGGTAACTAGGACTTTTAGGTCATATCTTATTTTAATTTATATTCTTATTTTTATGAAAGATGATAACATGGAGTGAAATGAAATAAGATGAATAATTTGAGACATTAATCAACTGGGATGAAATTAAATGAGATGAGATGATATGGAATGAATATAATCTTAGTAAAATGGTGGTCATTTACCGAGACTTTTTCAGTGGAATTTTTGTAGGACTCCCAGAAGTTACGTCCAGCAGATTTTTTTTTTTTTTTTATTGCTTAGATGGATGGACGAGCTCACAGCCCACCTGGTGTTAAGTGGTTACTGGAGCCCATAGACATCTACAACGTAAATGCGCCACCCACCTCGAGATATAAGTTCTAAGGTCTCAGTTATAGTTACAAAGGCCCACCCTTCAAGCCGAAACGCATTGCTGCTTCACGGCAGAAATAGGCAGGGCGGTGGTACCTACCCGCGCGGACTCACAAGAGGTCCTACCACCAGTATCTACGCAATGGTTAATGAAGTAATGACAACTTACTCACTCATATTCCTAACAACGGTCTAAAATCATAAGTGTAAGTAGGTACGGTACCGTACATACATAAAATATACCTACCGTACTTACGTTTAAATTGTATAATCTATGGTTTAAATTAAGAAGTATGGAGTAGTAAGAAGGAACCGAAAATAAAATTGATTTGATTTTTTCGTCCATGGAGTTCTTTTTATTTATTTATTTTTTGTCTCCGACACGGTTTGTGCATTAGCCAGTGTCAGGGTCCTGGGTTCTGGAGTTCTCGTCGAATGGGATTGTATTAAGCCATAGTATTTTATGCATAGAATACAGGTAAAGAGAACATACCACACAGAGAAAGCTTTTCTACCAAAGATCAAAGCCATGTTTGTTGTATTAAAAGTGCAATGAAACGAAAACAATCAACAAAACAAAAGAAATTAAATTGATTGTGAAGTAAAAATGAATCAAATTAATGAAGTTTGTAATGTAATGAAATGCAACGGACTTAGCCGAGATGGCTTAATATTACATTGTAGGTACCTATTGGATGAAATGAAATGATGAAACCTCATAGTAAAATGGCTGGAATTTACTCAGAGTTCAATAAACATTGTGGAGGAAATGAAGAAGCCACTTCCTACGATTTTATTTCAATTTTCCTAAGCATTTTCCCAAATGCTAAATGTTCATATGCCACCATTAGAACTCGTTGAGAATTTAAGAAACACCATAGATAATAATTGTACACTTAATGCATGTGTAGAAGCATTATGGTACATTATTTATGCACTAACAATGAAAAACATTTCACATGCATTCCCGCCGAAAATTCCACTCCACAGACTACTGAAGATCAGACCAGTACCTAGTTAAATTATAAAGCAATCTTCAATCCTAAAACAAAGGATACAATGTAATTATAGTCAAACGATTTAGATATTCATAGATAGCGTCCCACTTTCAACAGCCCTTGACTAGAAGTTTTTGAAGAAGGTTTTTTATGTTAAAGATACCGTAACCAAACACAGGGGCTAAGTGCATATATTATTCCCAGTGTATACTCATATTACAAAACATACCCGAACCTGTGGACCGAATGGTAAACAGTTGATGCCGCCCTAAACACATCATTACGGATCCTCCCGATCCATTAACAGTGCTTTTAGGTGCCTCAAGCACCAGCCACTATCCTACCCGAACCCATCGCTTGCGATGAAGGGCTCGGCGACTAAATTAACCCATAGACACATCCTACTAAGTTTCTCGCCGGATCTTCTCAGTGGGTCGCGTTTCCGATCCGGCGGTAGGTTCTGCGAAGCACTCCTCTTGCTAGGGCTAGTGTTAGCAACACCCAGTTTTGGCCCCGAGAGCACCCCTACATGCTAGGGTAACGCTGAATAGTCTCTCAAGGTTATTAGCCTAAGTAGGGAAAAAAAAGAAGCGGACTGGGTGAACCGTAATTTTGGGCGTCTCATCTTCCGGTTGCCGTAGTACTGGCCTTGGTTCTTTCAACCCGTACCTGCGCCGCGGTGCCCGGAGGAAACTAACAATGTAGTGCCACCACTGTGGCTGACAAACTTAACTGCACAACAGGAAGACGTTTCACAGTTTGTGGCGCATACCATCAATATGTTTGTACTACGCAGCTGAATATATGTCAGTAGCGCATACCAAATTTCTCGAAAACTCGATAATTGTGTTTGAAAATTGTTACCGCCCGGCGGGTTCGCCAAACGGCGAGACCATGCCTCCAGCACGGAGTCGGCAACGAGGCAGCCGTCGCGATCAGCCGGGGCCCCAACTTCTCGAAATGAAGGGTGGAAGTTGTAAAGACCGTCCAACTCGAGGCAGAGATACCACAACCCGGTCGTCTTAATCTCACCGCGGACGCCTCCTATCACAGGCCTCCCGAGGTGGTGTTCTTCGGGCCCCGTGAAACAGGAGGGCTTGAGATGTATCGAGTATCACCTCTATAACCAATCTTCGGATCCTGCCGATCATGATGGCCAACCCCCGCGCAGGAAAGCCAGGCTGACTCGCGGACCGAATCTATCGTATTAGAATTCCTTCTAACGCTGTGGAAAAATAACATGAATATCCCTGTTTTGTTCGACCATGCATTTTCCTTTCAATAATGGAAGGTTCAAAAAGTCAAGCACTCCTCAGTGCCTCTCATCGGCTCAAACAATTAATGATTCGCATATTTGACCACATTACCTAGGTCTGAAAATATACAAGTTCATGTCTCTCTCATGGACCGAAATAAAGGATACAAGCTAAAGGCTGACCGATCCTATGGACAAAAAAATTAGATAACAAAAGTATTTCGCTGGTAGAATTTGTTTAGGTACACAATTATTAGTACTGAAGTTCGATCTATTTCTGTCTAAAGTAATCATACGTTAAGGTGAGAAAGGTAAGGAGTAGGTATGCAAGCCGTTTTTATCATTTAATTGAGATTTTGATATGAGATAACGCGTGAACCCGTGTGCTGCTCGTCTAAATCGAAAAAAAGAACGTCATACATAATATTTTATACATACACCGATTTCTCGTAAATGTACAATTGATTTTCCTAAAATACACTTTTGTTACCATGCCGTTATAAATAGGCTAGCGCTGAAACATAGATGGCACATAACCGTATTGTTGTAATACGTAAGTAGGTACCTGTCAGTAGGTACATAATTTTACGTATTACTACATTAATGTATCTAAGCTACGTACTACGTAGCCAGTTTATAGATAGTACCTATATCATCTATATATAGACAATTCCATTGTATAATAATATATTATCCTATATTATGTATAGGAAATTGCTATTACCCGACCAAGAACAGAAGATACTAGCAACTCGATATTCTTATTCCAGTACTAGGAGTTACGATACACTTTGAATTATTAGTGTTTCCGAACTCTTCGTGTGAACCCCGTCGACGAAATCATTCCATCCAGCCGTCGAAGCCGTATTCTCGGGGGTTTGGGATTGTGGTTTTTCATAAATCTCGAAAGGAAATGTGCCAATAACTATACAAAACGAAGGTACGTGTATGCTTTTTCTATATTTTGGTAAATATCATGAATGTCGTAGTTGATTACTTTGAGCATTTATGGTATAGCTTTCCCAGGCATCTTTTGTCCCTTTTTAACAAACGTGTTGTAAGGATGTGTTTTATATTTTCTCTCGTTCACACTAGTAATATAACACCGTTGTGCTCGGTCGTGTCACGTAAGAATCTTTCATATTTTTGCTAATATTGAGGGTTAGATTGAGTAAAATTTTGTAGTTTCGGTTTCTGAATGTGTTCGTGAGTTTGAGTTTTTGTTTTTTTATTAAGAATTTTCGTATATTATTCGAAATAGGTCGTGCTAACTTTCACTCTAGATATAGATAGATATCGTGGAAGATATAAGACAGATATAGGTACATACCACTATAGATATCCAACATCGAGTCGTTGAGTCTCAAGGCCGAAATACACAAATACAAGTACAATAAGAAAAGAATATTGAATTTTGTAGAAATGTGAAATTGTTTGCAGTATAGTGTAGTTGAATCCCTGTGTTCGTGTTGCGAAACGCAAAAAGATTGTGAACTGCTTGTGAACACGAAATACGAATGGCGTATTGGGAGTTGGGACACGTTCATTTTGTTATTTCCACGGGAAAATTCTCTACATTATAATAATTTCTGTAATTTCCCAAATGATTCCGTCGGATTAACGCTTCAGTTTAATACAAGTAAGCAAATTTATAACGTGTTTATGTCTCTTCTACTATCAACAACCACTAAATAATTTTCCGCAAACCAACGGAGAGTAAAATGTATGCCACGATAACCTCAATTACCAAATAATACTATTTTATATCGTAAATTTTATATTTAGTACTAAATTGAGGGATATTTGGTAGTTTTTTTTTAATGCATTTTAAAATTGAATGACGCCATTCTATTCAGATAACTGAAACGTCACGAGCTGACCAAGCTGCTAAGGATCTGCCGAGCCCGAATTATCTGTGATATACAGCTCAGCCTCTCGTCCGTCCTATAAGGTCAGTTGATTTGACTTTGTTTACTTGATGTAAAGTATCAAAACCTTTTCTAATAACAATAGCAAAAACAAAAAAGAAAATTTCAAATAAGATAACTAAAAGAGACATGTGCTATAGGTATTTTGTTCATTTATTATAGGGCTGGGCCACCTGGGGCTAGGAGGCGAGTCTGCAGCAGCTTCCAGCGGTGATCTCACCTGTCCTCTGTTACAGAGGCACATAAACTGCTACCTGCTTTATTGACTGCATCACTACGAACCATTGTTACTTAGTCTTTAATTGAAACAATATGCAATCTGTGAAAATAAGTATAATGCTAGGTGGATATTGTAGAAAATTCTATTTATAATAATTGTCTGATGTCTAATGTTTCTGTAATATTATGTGTTCCACATTTAATTAAGGATAATTGTTACTCCAATATTAATACTGTTACCGAACCAATGCAATGTAAAGACACCACCTTAATGCTGGTGGTGAACACAAATAAATTTGGTGCTTCTAAGCGAGTCGAAGAAAAGAATGAGAGTCAGCGAGTTAGTGTAAAGATGATAGATAATAATATTTATAATGTAGAGTTTGTTGTTAGTGTCCGACAAAACCAAATGATTGGCGATACGCCTAACTACTGCATTCCTTTAAAGATTAACGCCATAACAGTCCAGGGTATCTCATACAGTGACCCGTATTTCAGTAGCTTTAACTTAAAGTATAAGATGGCGTTTCGAGCGCCAGAGTATATGAACAAGTCTGATTACGCTTTTAAATCCTCAGTTTGTATTATACAACATGAGTCTTGTGAGATGCAACTACTGAATGATAAGTCTGCTCATGATATAATGTGCAAAACGAAAACTCGAATGATCAGTGACACAGAAATGTCTCTGAGAACGCACCATGACAATAATGTATCGAAACTTCATGATGAATTGGCCCTTGTGCCACACGTAAAGACATTTACAAATGGTGATCTCACCTTTGAAGCTATGATAGAATTAGCAAAGAACGAGAAGAAAATTATAAATACTATGAAAAGCTCAGATCTGGATAGTTGGGGGAACCCATATCGTCTTAGGCTTTGTGGTGGAGGTGAAAGTTCCCTCAATGCTGGCAGTGGCTGGGGCAGTCCTCCAACAGGCAATAATAATGGTGAGCTTTATATATTTTTTATTATTAATTTATCTAAACAACCAAATAAAATTTAAACACTTGTGAAAAGGCAAATAGTTTTGCTTTTTTTAATAAAAATATTTGACAGCTGTTCTATTCTGTTGTTAAATAACTTGATGATATAATAAAACTGGATGAATTTTTTATTCCCACCAGCTGGTAACTGGGGTGGTAGCACCAGTGGTCAAACAAATAACGGAACAAACAATACTCAGCAATGGAATAATACAGCTCAACGTCCGCCTACTTCTCAAGCTGATTGTAAGTCCTCTAATGCCTTTTTATTATGATCAACATTGTTTCTGTTTTTGAATAATGCCAAAATTTTAGTTTGTGATTCATTGAAATTTATTTATTGTATTTGACAGTGAACAGCAACAAGGGTAATGGAAACCAATTGCCACCAACCAGTGCTGCATCTGCACAAAATTGGCAAAATTCTCCATCAAACCTGCCGAATTCACAACCTAACAATAATGGAGCACCTGCTAGTAATGGTTAGTATAATTATCTGAGCCATAACTATTTTTTGAGACCTTCATTAACGTATATTATCTTTGAACAGGTACAAATAATACAACTAATGGAAATAATGGAATTAATAATGCTAATGGGGGTGTGAATGGTTCAGCTGCTGGCAATGGGACCAATGGTAACAACAACAGCACTTCATCAGCCAAAATTGAACAGTTAAATTCAATGAGAGAGGCATTATTTAGTCAAGATGGTTGGGGAGGTGTAAGTATATAATACAATAACATAAAAATCACAAATGTCCATTATAAGTATAATAATATAATTCATTTTTTCTGTTTTAATAGCAACATGTTAATCAAGACACTAATTGGGATGTCCCCGGTTCACCTGAACCTGGTGCAAAAGTTGAACCGACAGCAGCAGGAGGACCTCCTGCATGGAAACCCAATGTTAATAATGGTGCTTTCCTTGGAACTGATCTGTGGGAAGCTAATTTGAGAAATGGTGGACAACCACCTCCACAACCCGCTTCTAAGACACCTTGGGGTCATACTCCGACGACTAATATCGGTGGCACCTGGGGAGAAGATGATGATGTTTCTGATTCTGCTAATGTGTGGACTGGGCCTCCACCACCACAACAGTGGCCAGCTGGTCCACCACAACATTCTCAGCAATGGGGCATGCCAAAGAAAGATGATTGGAATGCTTGGGGTGAACCTCATAGAGGAGCAGATCCAAGATTGGATCCACACAGAGGCTCCGACCCTCGACAGCAGCCTGTGGATCCGCGTCATGATCTGCGTGGTGGTATTTCGGGTAGACTCAACACTGATATGTGGAGCCAGCATCAACATACAGGACCGAGCAAGATGATGCCAGGCAGTGGTGTCAGCCAATGGGGAACCCAGGTGAGTGTCGTGAGTACCGCTGATGTTTTCGTTAAAAAAGTTATTTTCCAAGAGAGTAACCATTTCGACAATTGACAGGGACCAAAGGACTCTATCAAATCGAGTGGATGGGAAGAACCTTCGCCACCAGCGGCGCGGCGCACAGGCAGTGGATTTGATGACGGTACGGCGTTGTGGGCTCAACGAACTGGAATGAGTATGGGTCGTGGAGGCCCACAGGGACCGCCCACCCAGTCTCGGATACCGCCTACGCCCACTAAACCTGATGCAGTGTGGGGCTCTCACTCTCAGCGAAATGGTTCTTGGGAAGAGCCGCACGCTCCGGCGTGGCCCGACCGAGATGGGCCAGCTTGGCCGGATGCATCTGGCCCGGGATTATGGCCCGTGCCCAAACCGAAACCGTCCGGCCCTGCGGGTGGCTGGCCTGACGATATTGGAGAGTGGGGTGGGCCCAAACCACCTCAAGGGTCCCTAGCCAAACAGCTTCCAAAAGAAGTCATTTGGAATAGCAAGCAATTCAGGTCTGTTCTATATACATGTTCATAAGGAAGCTTTGTTCTTCAGTTTTAAAACATAAACATAATTAATTTCATTTTATGTTCAATTTAGATTTCTGGTGGAAATGGGTTTTAAAAAGGAAGAGGCAGAAGTAGCATTGCGTAGTCGCGACATGAACGCTGAAGAAGCGCTAGAACTGTTAGCAGGCGCACGAGGTGATGGTTGGCGACGCGATGAGCATTTTCATCCTGGAGGTGGATTTCAACCTCCTTCCGTTCCCGCGGTATCGCCTGCTGTTGTACAGAAACTGCTCAACCAACCTCCACCGCAGCCAGTGCACCATCAACAATATCCCACCAGGTACATCGGTTGATACTTTTTTACATTCGCAAACATGATTAAAATGTAAATTCTTCATATCTTTAAACTAAAGTCATTATAATGTTGTTCTTAATTTATAATTGTACTTCGTTATTCCTAGTGGTACGGGTAATAGTGGGCAGCCAAGTGCTGCTCAGCTCCGCATGCTAGTCCAACAAATACAAATGGCTGTCTCTGCTGGCTACCTCAATCATCAAATATTGAATCAACCGCTGGCGCCTCAAACCCTCGTTTTACTAAACCAACTTCTACAACAGGTGTGTATATAAGTATCATCAGTAGTATCTGTGGTGAAACAATTTTTAATTTCAAAAAATAATCTGTAATTTTTTTACATTACCTGTCAAAGCAAAGCTGACCTCTATGTGCAGATCTGGTACAGATTCGTTTAAACTATACAACTTTCTCTCCTTTCAATATAATATAAATTCCCTTTACAGATAAAAGTACTTCAGCAGCTTTTACAGCAAAACTCATTGGCTATGGCGAAAGGGCACTCTTCGGTAGCCCTACAATACTCTGTACAAATTACTAAAGCGAAGCAGCAGATAACTGGGCTACAAGTAAGCTTGATCATTGTTTGTTAAATTTCTTGTTACATATTTTGTATAAATATAAATTCCATGAACAAAGTTACTTAAATTAGGTAATCAATAGTGTAATCGAATACAAATTTAGTTGTTACTTTACTGAATTACCATAACATGTTTTTAAACATAATCATATTTTCTTAATACTTCTAACAAGGTTAAATTAATTTAGAATAAATTTTGAAGAGTATAGTTCCTATGCTTCGTTTAAAAGAAATGATATAACGTAATTTTGTTCTATCTAGAACCAAATAGCAACACAGCAAGCGTTGTACATGAAGCAGCAAAGTGGAGGCGCAGATTTGTTCAAGCAGGGTCATGACCCACTCGGTCCATTACAGAGCAATTTTAATGAAATATCCATCACGAAAGATACACAACCGGTGAGAGTTATATGTTTTTCCAAAAAATTAAATTTGGTAACACTGATATTATTTGCATACAAACCTATATAGGATATGATACAGCATCATCATGTGCCAGACATATGGTGATCTCTTTCTATAGTAAGGAGATAATCATTATGAACTGAGTATTTTTCTTTATTTCATCTAAAGTTTTATTAGATTTAGTAGTGATCCCAACAATTAAACTCATATATAGTATGACCATATTTTTACTGGTGGTAGGACCTCTTGTGAGTCCGCACGGGTAGGTACCACTGCCCCGCCTATTTCTGCCGTGAAGCAGTAATGCGTTTCGGTTTGAAGGGTGAGGCAGCCGTTGTAACTAAACTTGAGAACTTAGAACTTCTATCTCGAGGTGGGTGGCGCATTTACGTTGTAGATGTCTATGGGCTCCAGTAACCACATAACAACAGGTGGGCTGTGAGCTCGTCCATCCATATAAGCAATAAAAAAATAAAAATAAAAGATATATATATATATATAACGGCCATCTGGTGTAGTGGTAAGTGACATGGTCACTACACAAGGGGGTCGCGGGTTCGAATCCCGCCAAGGGAAGATATTTGTATGATAAATATAAATGTCTTTTCCAGGGTTATGGATGTATATTAAATATATGTATGTGTATAATAAGAATCTTACATTTATATCCGTTATCTGGTACCTGTAACACAAGTTCTTTACGAACTTATCACGGGATCAGTTAACGTGGCGTGATTGTTAGTAAAATATTTATTTTTATTATCATTATTATATATATATTCAGAATGGTGTAAAAAAAGTATTAAATTATACATTATAATATAAAAATTATGTTTTTAGTCTTTTGGTGGAAGTGGAAATCAGCAGTCTCGCTTAACTCAGTGGAAGTTGCCTTCTCTTGACAAGGAAGGTGAAGGCTCCGAATTTAGCCGTGCCCCCGGTACTGCCAAGTCTGCGACAAGTCCTCAACTTAACCAGCTAGGATTGCAGCCTGATTCGTAAGAACTACTTGTTAAACAAGTCTAATTTTCGTTAATGTGACATATAGATGTACGGAAAAATCTTTTATTATTTAAAACCCTTCAAACTTTTTAGTTTTAAAAAAGGTTTTTCTTAGACTGTATCACTTACCTGTCTGTCATTCAGTGAATTGAAGTGAACAGAAGATAAAAGACTTAATTTCGTTTTTGGTAATTTAATAAGAAAACAACATTTAAAGCCCTTATCTAATTTATTTTATATCAATATTTTAATCAGTACTGTAGCAGTACAGTAATGAATGAGAGACATGTGATTCAGTCTTAAGATTTTTTTTTTTAACTAGAGTTTTGAAGATTTGAAAGGAAAAGGTTTTTTTTACATAGATTATTGCTATCCAATTTGTAAAGGGAACATAAGGTGGAAATGTTGCAAATGCAAAAAAAAAAAACATTTAAAGTTATTAATAATAAGTTTTGATTTGGCATTAATATCTAAATACCGATTATCTTTAGGACATGGGGAGTAGGTCGTGGCTCTGAGGGCTGGGGCGACACTACTTCTGATGTGGCCGACGGAAAAGATTGGCCCACCCATACGTCCCACCAGCCTGTCTTTGATCTTGTACCTGAGTTTGAACCTGGAAAACCTTGGAAGGTGATATACTTTTATTTTCTCTACTGCAACTTACTAACTTACTAACTGTAGACTAAAAGGCTGCTGCAATGCTGCTTATTGTTAAGACATTTTAATTTAAGCTTCAATTTGCTGACTCATGTCATATTTATGAAGGCCCATATCCCCTAAAGTGTGTCTTTCCGCATGTGCCATCTTATCTGAATAGAATTGATTGGTTTTAACTACAAAAACTTAATGTAACATTGTATAGTCAAATCATGTAAATTAAATTAATGCAGCATATATTCACAATTAGTATTGAAATTTGGATAAATCAAATGCTGGGATAAATAATGTTTTTTACTGCATTATATATTCTATGAAAATTAAATGACATTCGTAATATATACACATGCATTTGTTGACATGAACATTGTGGAGTCCAGTAACACCCCAACAGTACTTGGTACTTATTTGCCAGTTTCTTGTTTTATTATAAATTTTTAAAACTTGAGTTTTCTACTAGGGTAATCAGATGAAGAGCGTCGAAGAAGACCCTGCGATGACACCCGGTTCAGTCGTCCGATCACCATTGTCGCTGACTGCCATCAAGGATACCGACATGCTAGGAGGCAAGAGTTCCCCGCCCGGCGCTGAGCGCAGCCTCTCCTCGTCTACGTGGAGCTACGCGCCGAGCGCTGCCGCCGGCAAGGACGCGTGGGCCGGCAAGCCTCGCGCCGCACCGCCCGGTCTGAACAAGCCGTGGCCCCAGCCGCGCCATCCGATCCCGTCTTGGCAGGCTTCCACTTGGCTCCTTCTCAAGAACCTCACAGCTCAGGTCTTATTTCTATCCATCTATCCTCTGCTGATTTGGAAGTTACAAAATGATGATTTTGCTAACAATAATATCTTTAACAGATTGATGGTTCCACACTCAAGACTCTGTGCGTGCAGCATGGACCTCTTCTGAACTTTCACTTGTACTTAAACCAGGGGTTGGCTTTAGCTCGCTATTCCACTCGCGAAGAAGCTGCCAAGGTAAGCAGACGTGTCAATATATTTTAATATTTATTTATTTATTATTAGCATAGAAGTAGAAACACAATCATAATTTGCATCTGTGCTTGAACTAGGTGATAAAACCTGTATCTGGAGCAGCAGTGCTCCTCGTACAAAGAATACAACAGCTTTACTTCAAATACACAAAAATAGACAAAAATTAAACTGAAATTCATGGATTGCATAAAAGTGACAATATGTGAGCTCAAAAATATAACAATTAACAAAAAATATAAAAATGAATGTATTAATGTACCCTCTGTATGTAATGAGTCTGAGCATGAGTGAGTGTAATAGGGGTAGTTTTCCAATTACAGCGCATAATGCGACTCAATGGCACACAATGCCGAATTATGCTGAAGCTTAATTGGAACGTGAAATAGTTTCCAAATACATCAGCAGAGTGCACTAAGTTCAATGTTGAAAAAAAATTCATGGAGTTAGCAACCTCATTAATATATAAATAATGTGGTAAACAATAATTATTGGTTGGAAACTATTTACGTTTTTTTTAAGTAATTTGGATTTTGATTATTTCATTATAATTTTTTTAGGTTTTGAGTATTTTTTTTAAATGAGTTCTAAGAAAATTATATACTTTTTAATTGAATCATCCATACTTATATTTATTTTTTTAGCACAGTTTGAATTAACTTTGATTATTTCCAAAAAACTACAACGAAACGAAAGCCTTATAAATTTTTTCAACAATAAATAATATTACTAACGATAATATAAACAAAATTTCGATCAATGCCAACTTAAAGAAAAAACACTTGTTAATTTTCTGTCACTGAGTCGGTATCGATTGCGAGTATCACGCGAGAGCAGTACTTTTGAGAGTGCTCGATTGTGCAAAGCAAAGCATTGCTGTAGTTGGAACATGCAACGTTGAGCATTATGCCGCATAATGCGCTCTAGTGCTGTAATTGGAAAACAGGGAATGTGTGTGTGTGGGTGTAGTCAAAAACATTAAAAGTTATTTAACAAAAAATCAGTGTCCTCATAGTTAAAATCTGTGTACTTTTATTATGTGTATTGGATTTTTGACTAACGATAAAAATATCTTTGGTGTTTGTACAGGCTCAGATGGCACTGAACAATTGCGTGTTGTCTAACACGACGATATTCGCGGAGTCTCCCGCGGAGTCGGAGGTGCAGCTGATCCTGCAGCACCTGGGTTCGGGCGGCGGCGGTGCCTGGCGCGGCGGCGGCCAGACCAAGGAATGGGCAGGGTACAACTCGCTGTGGCCCGACCAGCACGACCAGCGGGCGACGCCCTCCAGCCTCAATTCGTTCCTGCCGCCGGACCTGCTCGGCGGAGAGTCCATCTAAATCGAGTCGCCTTGGTTCCTCGGATAGAGTTAAGACTCGTTTGCGGAGGTGAGTCAGCGCTTGCCTCCGTTTCCTCATATTTATTTTGTTGCGCTCGAAGGCTGTTGCTGTTTTGTCCGTCGGGCGATCGCGTTCCGAGATTTGTTCGTGTTCGTTTTTTTTTTAATTTTTAGTATTCGTGTTTTTTTTTTTTTTTTTTTTTTTAATTTATATACGTCGTGTTTTAAACTGTTTAATTTTAGTTTTGAATCCTCACCGTGGGCGTCGAGCTTTCGTTTTCCATTAGTGATATTTACGCAGCAATAAAAACGCAAGTGCATTTCACAGATTAACAAAGATGTATAATTAGTTTGTAATTTTTATAAAATTAACGAAATTCATATATATACATATATATATATATATACTATAATAATATTAAATAATATAAAATAATGAGATTGTGTATATGTGTTGTAAGCGCACGGTCACGGACACGAGTACGCGCGGGGATTCCCGCGTCCCAGTAATCCTGTGATGTAAAATATCTTGCCTAACGTAAGGATAATGTATTTTGTTGGACCAGCGTCGAGTCGCCGGCGGTCGGCCTTCGTCGATGCTAAAATTTCCCCAAATTTTTTCCAGTATTTGTGATTCAAGTGCCACTTTATGTTTAATATTATCTATATTAAACGATTATCTAGAATATACGATTAATGTAAGGATAACCTGATATATTTAAATTGAAAATTGTTTTATCATTTTATAATATTACACACGTTTGTGAGAGACGCGTTAAAAAAAAAAAGTACTATGAACGACCGTAATTAAAAATATTACACTTTTGTGTATAGATAATAGTAAAGTTCTAACTTAAATTTAGCCATATCAATGTCTATTTAATATAAAAAAAAAGATTTGTGGTATTTTCTATAGGCTCAATTTGAACGTTATTCAAAGTGACATATGCTTTAGATATTCTGTTAATGATATACTTGTAGTAGTCGTAACTCGGTCGGTATTACATCATCGTAGCATTAAGCGTTAAATATAAGTCTTAACTTAGGTTTCAAGTAAGCATACTGCTGATTATATAGAAAGGCAACGATCGCACCTGTACATTTAAATATCCATAAAGTTTATTTACAATTATTTTTTTATTTACTATTTAATTTATTGTTGGTGTGCCACAGAGATACTCTGCCAAATACGTTGTGTAAGAACGAGTCTGCGTTCATCTCGATCGGGCGCGTGTTCGCCTTCCATTGCGGCGTGGTATTAGGCGCGACCGCGGCACTGTACTCTATATATAACTCTAGTGTGATGTGTTCATTTAGAGAAAGTAATTAGAGTTTTCATTATGTAGCTGTTAAGTACATACCGAAGCCGGATGTTTCGCGTTTTTCTTCGTTATTTGCGTGTTTTTCGTTGCTTTATCGACTCTTTAACATCGTCATTTCGAACGCGGAGCTAAAATAATTATCGGATAGTACAAAACGAAACGAGTGCTTTCGATTGTCTAATGAGATGATGATATTTTTTTACTACGATGCCGCCTCATGGCACGCGCGGGCTTGCCTCAGGGGCCATAGTCGAGATCGACACGACGTTTTATCTGTTAGGTGCCAAAGAGTGAGTATCAAAGATGAATATGTCCGGATTGTTTGCATTTTTTTTTTTAAATTTTGTGAAGATTCTTCCAAATTATATAAATAACGGGTTAATGATCTGATGTTCCTATGACATTCGTTACTTTTGCAATAGTTGTTTGACAAATGACTCGAACGTCGATATAATAAGTATTGTTGAGAAGCTCAATGATTTTACCTGAGAATTATTTCATAACGAATAAAATAAAACGTATTGTTTTAAACTGTAACCGCTCTGTCCCCACGGCGCCGATGTCGGCGGGCGTGTCATATTCAGTCGTTTGTTGGTGCAAATTCGAATTTTACAGCAATAAATTAAAATATAATAAATTAATTTTATATAAAAAAAAAATTTTTCAAAGTTTTAATGTTAGTCGTGCTGATCATACGGAGAGTGTAATGATCGAGCGCCCTATAGGAATTACATTGTCCATAGTGTTGTAAAACGAAAGAAGTATATAATATATAATGCCTTGAAAATTGTAGTCAGTAAAACTTATCAGTACTTAATAATTATAATAGATGTGCAGTAATTATGTGGGCGGTTTTTGCGACCGCGAAAGGCAAGGTTGTGAATGTGGCGCCGAAATGACGAGTCGCGCTGCTCTGAATCTCTACGCGGTTCTTCGGCCGCGACATATTCCCAGCACACAATTATTGCGCCATGTGCAATTTAGTCTGTGTTATTATTACGTTGTTGTATAATAATAATAATAATAATATTATTAATAATAATAATAGAAATTGTATCTTACAATATTTATGTATATTGTGGAATAATAATATTCGATAAAATATTTAAAAAAAAATACGCTTCACGCTTTTCAATTTTAACTCTTTTTTTTTTCATCTTGACCTTTCTGTTATATAGGATAAATCTACGTACCTAAAAGTAATTATTATAGTAATTATCGTAGAGTTTATAATAAATGTAAGAAAGAAAAAAAAATAAAAAAAATCCAAAAAAATAAAAAAAAATATTGAAAAGTAAATAAATAAACGAAAAGCAATTAAAAGTAACCAATGATTGTGCCTCAATGAACTGTGGTACGTTACCGTAAAATGGCAGATATGTATTATTGATTTGTTTGATGAATGTTATCGTAATGAATTGTGCGTTGGACTTTCCCTCGTGACTAGATGTTAGGACAATATAAGGCTGCGTGCACCCCACGCCTTGTGTAATCATAAAATGAGCTTAGCTACGTTTTAATTTTATTGTAGTTGTTATGTGTCGTCGAATCAACATTTTTTTATATATACAACAAAAATACCTATTTATTTAAATATTTTTATATATTTTATGTCAAGCTTTTCATGAATTTTTCAACGGATTAACATGTATATGTATATGTGTATATATATATTATATTCTGTGTACGCTTCTCGTATGAAAAGTTTTAAAATCCATAGTTATTTATCCTGCAATCTTTCAAATATGTTTTCTCAAATACTTGAATGCCAAAGTGGTTGTCTAAATTCCATTTAAACGACCAGCCGACTTGAGGCGTGGATCTCCAACATCACAATAATATATTGTTCGTACAAATGGTAGCCATTTTTATTTTTTTTATTTTTATTGTTTTGTAATTAATTAATAAATAATAATAAAAAAACAGCCGCTAGTTCTCTCCAAGCTGCTCCGGTTTTATAGCTCAACTATTATAATACATATTTATGAAATTTAGTTTGCTCATAAATTATTATTGTTGTTATTTATAATGTTTTTTTTTTAATTACTTTTTAAAATTGTCTCTTCCCTTAATCGGAGTGAAAATCGAAACGATTTGTTTTCGTAAAATGTCTCAATTTAGATGTTAAATGTTTTAAGAGAGAGAGAGAGAGAGTTCGCTTTGAGTACAGTTTTTAGTTTGGAGCTTTTACCGCCTAATTTATTAGTATTTTGTATTATTGTATCTCTTTTATTATAAATATTTTTATTATCTCTGGATTATGTTAGCGTTGTCGTGCCATTAGTTCGTTAGAGCCCGGCCAAGATTGGAATTTAAAAATATTTTGGTTCAAAACAAATATACGTTTATAAAGAAAGGATCGCTACTTGTCTCTTGGGCATATTCAGGTATTAGGGACCAAAACGGGGAATATAAATTATATGTATGTATTTTTTTCTAAATAAAAATATTTAATTTTATTGCAAGTAATTTTGACAGTCTATATATATGTATATAGTATGCACTAAAAGACATTATTTTTTCAATTGTTTACAATGTAAAACGGTGTCGCTTTGTACTGACAAAACTTAAAATACGGCATTAATATAGTTAATTATATAAACGATATTCAGGGCCTTTTTTAATTTGATAAAAAAGAAAAAAAAAACGATTAATATTTAAAAGTTAAAGTATTGCTTGTTATCTTTATTTATATATATATATATAAATAAAAAAAGCTTGTACGTTACGAACGTTGACTTTTTGATACAATAGAAAGCGCATTAGGTTTTTAATATATTATCTACAATCTAGTCTTCCTTATTTACGAAGGGGTCGCATCGGTGGAGGCGTGCTTCCTATACTGGGCGCTCGTCGGCTGGCGGGGCAATCATACCTCTAGTCTTGTTATGTGGTGCGTTAACTCAATACCAAATATATTAAACGAAGGCTTTGACCTAGTGTAGAGGGTAACTGTAGATTCGACCGGGGGCAGCTTGGATCCAATCGCGTTCACGACCAAACGATTCGGTAGTATTATTGTAATGCATTTAATATTCTCTTTTTTTTTGTCATAGTCACTCGAGCATGTCAGTTTTTTTTTTTTTAATTAATTAATTAATTGAGCTAATGCCTAAAAAAAGATTGGATTATCAGAGTTTATTTAGGATGTTTCATAGTTTACATTTTAGTGTTAAAACAAATTTACCTTAATTATTGTAGTAAATGGATTTTTGTATTATCGGTATATTATATTATTATATAGCTGTAAGGATAAAGGGTGTTCTTGATAAACACAAACAACTGAACTTTAAATACAAAAAATAAATAAAAATAAAAATAAATAATAATGTACTGAGTGACTTTACGTGTAAACAGAGGGCCATTGATAAAAAAGAATGTTGTTTAAGCTAAATTCTCTATATTACGATTAATTAAATGTGATCGTTGAGAATATTTTTATCCGCTATATAATTATAGTTATAATAGTTGTATAAGTGTTCGGTTATCTTTTGTTTAGGGTGGGACCACGGGAGCTCTGGGGCTCGCCGTGTCCCCGATCACTTGTCCCTTCCATTGGAACACCCCTTCTGAACATGTAATGATTCAGTATGTTGCTTTAGATCGGTTGTTGTGGCCAGTGTACGTTGTCAAGGCCAAAACCCCACCAGCGGTTAAACGAAGCAGTGGCCTATAGATTGCTGCTCGCTAACTAAAAAGCACTGCTCCCCCTAGTCTCTCGCATTAGAATGTCGCACGCACGACTGTATCGAGCATAATTTAACGATCATATCCTATCAATCTAGTTTTATTCGTATTATTCTTTCATTAGATCTCTGTTGTACCTGTGTCGAATTGTTATGTTCAATTTGTACCGTATGAGTAGTATTGACTCGCGTTTCGAGAACACCGCGCTCTCCGCACACACAAACAAACACACACACACACATATATATACGTAATTGCGTAGTTCGATCGACCAATTCTTAATGTTCAACGATGATAAACTCGACTAAACTCCTCGTTCTGACGATATTTTTGTATGTTTGGCGTCGAAAATCAAATACTCTGTGGTCTTAAAACTTAGTCACTTTTGTACCTTGATCGTACTTGAATAAACTGATATCCTATTGTAAGAGAGGAATGACGAATCCAATTCTGATATATACTTAATTTAAATTTTGACAGACTGATATCTGTGATTAAGAAGATATATTTAATATTATCCAGTGAGTCGGATGAAAATATTTATTTTGTTAGGTGTTTCCTACCGCCGACGGCGCACACCCGCTCATGCGACGAGACATAAATAAATAATATAACGCGTAATCGCTTTGTTTAGTTTTTTTTTTTTTTAATTCCTTTAGCGAGGTATCGAGCCTGAGTACATTATGATGGTCGTCACACGAATGAGTCGTCTACCGTTGTCGGTTGATATATTGTACAAAACGAACAAAAGTCTTTAGTAATAATGTAAAAAAAACCCACCATATTCAGGAGTTAGACATCCTCCCGTCGAGTCCAAACTTTGAATGTATTCGTGTTTACATGACATCGTAAGAGTCCGCGCCCGGACAGACTGATCTAAGGAAATTATCGAGTACCACCGATGTCATCTGAACTATGTTTTCCTTAACGATTGATCTATGAACGTTGCATATCGATTACATTTCTTATTCGAATTATTTTGTTGTATTCATATCCGTGATTTCAAAATTGCGATTTAATTTAAACGGTAATGTTTCTATGTTAACATAATAATAATAATAATAATAATAACAATGGACACAAATCGTTGTACGCCCGTGTAGACCGCCGATCCGAAATTGAACAATTGGTGTAATTATTTTCGTAATAAACTTAAAAGAAAATAAATTCGGTACCACCTTTATTATTTTAAAGTACAATTCTAGTTAATAAAGAATGTTTCAGCGACGTATTAAATCGTTAAATTATATCGGAATAAATCTTAATAATGTTAATTTTAATAAGGTAGCGTTAGGCTTAAGGCTGTCTCGTCTCGCATTACACCAATTAAATAATTATTCTCCTCAACAATATATCTATATTCATATTGGAACACTAAACTTTATAGAGAACTTACTAAATTATTGCATAATTATAAATATCAATAGGATAATAATTAAAGATTTTTCTGTGCAAATCTCTGTGATGGGAAAATTAATTCTAAAGATCTAGTATTAACTGAAGATGAAACGTGGGTCGTACTGTGAACTGTCTGCACGCTAGAGGCATGCACGTACCTACAGAATACTCAGAAATATCTCGAACGTCCGTCGTCACAGCGAGACGCACATTTCATGTTAAGGCCTCGGTTTCATCGCGACTTTAAAAGTTGAACTTTTCAGTCTTTTTCGCGCAAAGGGTTGTGTATTATTTTTTACGTAGTACAAAATGTGTTCGCAATTTGATTGCTGATGTAGTGTTCCTTGTGTTCTTAATCAATTATATTTGTTGAGTATTTATTTGAAACTTTGTATTCTGAAAACTATTGTGTATTTTTATTAATTAATAGTCATGAGGCATGCGCAATAATAATAAAAAAAAAAGAAAAAAAAAAGAATTCGACGTAGTAAGATGTAAACGGCTGCCTTAATAGTGATATGTATTTGTATCAATATGTACACCATCCTCTACGTATTTTCCGTCGCCGATTCAAAGTTTGGATCGTTTTTGTTCCGTCACGTACCAAATAATAGCGTAGCGTAGCCCCGCTACGTGTCTGCACACGGCCCTCGCTGGTGTCCACGGACACCCGCGCTGGGGAGCAGTGAGGGGACGCGCAACGGGTCTGTGCTCTCCTTATTACCTCAGTCTAAACCTCATCTAGAATCTTCTAACGCTGTTCGTCCCCCGCCCAGTACTTATCGCACGCACTGCACTGTTATTTGGTACACAGTTTCTTTTAAGTTATTTATAAGGCGTTTATCGTGAATTTTTATCTTTATATCATATAGTCGATATATTTTATTGTTATTTTTCTGATACTAATAAACTTAAAAGCAATGTATATTACAAAAACAAAGCAGGAGAACAATAATTATTATGTAAGTGTAACAGTTAGTGAATTTAAGTGTGCTATTTTCCATTCCAGAACTCAACGATATCAATGTTCTTGTAATAAACTTATGTTCGGGTTTTAAAAAGATGTTATTAATGTATAATTAAAACTAAACCTTATGTGATTGAAATGCAATGTTTAGAAGTATTTTTATTCTTTATTTTTTACCATTAATTAATAATAGTTAGTAGAGATCTATTTGAGAGTGTAATGTATCAATTATTTGTAAAGTTGGCTGTAACTAATTAGAGGTTACAATAATAATTAGACATATTTTAATATAAACATTTTGAGCAAATTTTATGTAGATGACAAATAGTTGTTTTGATGTTTATGTGAAGTGTTGTATCTTATAGAATGATATCGTTAGCGCAATGTGTACGCACACAGTGTTGGGCCCTTCGGCTCCACACTCCCTGCACACCACTGCTAGACTAATTCACTTATTGTGTAAGGATAATAAACCTTTATAGTATATAGGAAAATAAATAAATGTTTAACGAAAAGTCCCTATATAATTGAACTGACGACAGAAACGCATGTTATATTTGTGGCCTCTTTATGTATAAGATCTAAGTTACATGTTAAAGAAAGAAGAAAATATATATAATTTTTGCTATGCACAGAAATGATACTCAATTAATTGCCAAAAAGTTATATGTATATTCATAGTTCAACAATATTTCTTTTGGGCATATTTACTTTGAATTTATGCAAAACTTAGATTATGGTAAGTAGGTTGTAGATTATATGTAGATTGGATGCATATATTATTATAAAATATATCTATATATTTAAAGTAAGCTGAATTTCAGAAGTATCAATTCTTGTATTGTTCGTAAGTTTAGATAATAAATGGGTTTAGCCATACTTCGGCTGGTTTGATATGTATGTTATCTGATTAATTGTAAAAAATAAAAAAAATCAATAAAAATATGTGCGTTTTATTTATCTCCCGTAGTTTTGAAACCCATTCACAATGCTACGTAAAAATTCAAATTCAATATAATTATCATATAAGTTTAGTAATACACGTGGAAAGGATCGCATGTCGAAAACTAAAGTCGTCGTGGCCTAAAAGATAAGACGCCCGGTGCATTCGTATCAAGCTATGCAACGGTGTTTGAATTCTGCAGGTAGGTACAAAATTTTGTAATGAAATATATATTTATCAAATGTTCACCATTGACTTCTACGGTAAAGGAATAACATCGTCCAATGCCAATCAAAACGGCAAAATTTTAAATTGCGTAATTACTGGTGGTAGGACGTCGTGTGAGTCCGCACAGGTAGGTACCACCACCCTGCCTATTTTTGCCCTGTAGCAATAATGCTTTTCGGCTTGAAGGGTGGGGCAGCCGTTGTGGTTATATTAAGACCTTAGAACCATTATCTCAAGGTGGGTGACGGCATTTACTTTGTTATTTATGTCTACGGGCTCCGGTAGCTTCTTAACGCTGAGAGGTCTGTGAACTCGTCCACTCATCGAAGCAATTGTAACGGACGTGACGTCAGCTGTCATGCCCTGCCGCCAGCCAAGCCGCCAAGCCATATTAACACGCCCCCTTCCGCCACAGCCAACGCCACCGCCGCCAGCCAAAGCCAACGAAGGGGGGATAGTGTTAATAAAACAAGCCGTGCCAGCCATTTCTACCTGCTTTCTGCATTCTCGCACAAATAAAAGAACTTGTCGTTACGCTGCTGGTTTTTATTGTCACATCATTTGCAACAATCAGAAGTGGCATAAAGAAATGAAACAACGTCATATACACGCTCAGATGTCTCGGTCTTCTGACAAGTTTGAAGAAGATGAAGCTCCTATTTCACTGGCGAGGAAAGTGTTGAAAAATTGCTTCAGAAAGAGGTCCACAAGGCGATACTTGAGCTACAGGATGAAGAACCTGGAACAATCAAATCAAAGGGACTTCGACGTCGTCGGACCAAGAGCGCCTGCCGCCCTGTCCTTCCATAATTCTGGTTCACGTGGAGGGAAACTAAAAGAGCAGCAACGTGGTTACTCCACTGCGGCACTACGAGATTCACGGCTACGAGCTTCCTTCTCCCTGCCTGCGACGCTGCTGCGCGGCGAAGACAGCTACGTCAAAGTCATCAACATGAGCTCGGAGACCATCATGTGGCCGCCGGGCGAGGTCCTGCCGAGGGCCAACAGCTGCGAGGAGCCACAGCCAAACAGCCAGGTGTGTTGCATTTCTACTTGCCCTAGCCATGCCATTACAAATATTTCGAGATTTGAGGGTAGAAATAAAAAAAAATTAAAAGGAGCCATTGAATAACAAGGGTCATTCAGATTTAAAAAATACAGTATAAGCATTGCTTTGCTACGAATACACATGATTTAGGTATTGCCAATTTAGTCCAAATGCAAATTAAGCTTACTAGTGATCAGCCCGTGTATCGCCACCTTTACTTTCTCATAATGAACAAACGATAGTTAAATCTAAAGCTAATTAACTTTTAGATGCCGGCATTATAAAATAATCTCAAGCTAGTCATGCTTCACCAGTGGTCTTATTAAGAAACAGAACGGCGACAGTAGGCTATGCGTTGATTATCGTGCGTTAAACGCTATGGTAAAATATAAAAGTATCCACCGAACAGTACTTCACGAGTTTAGATTTAGACCAGGGCTACCATAAATTAAGCATTGTGCCAGACACACAACTGCTTTCATTACGCCGCAAGGTCATTATTTCGAGTACAGTAGAACTCCTTTTGGTTTAGCATATGTGCCATCTGTATTCATGCGTTTCTTCTTTTTGTCCACATTATTCTTCAAGATGGGGTGGTTAAATGCGTTTAATTAATAAAATAATTGAGTCTGTGGGTAGAAAAGAAATTGAGTAAAAATAAATGTAGGTCAAATCGAGATACTAGCAATTTTAAACGATTTACCTCTACCCTCGGTTGATATAAAATCAGGTTCAATAGTTATTGAGAAAGTACTTGGGAAATTTTATGGTGGAGACTTCAAATTAAATATGAGTAAATGCTCATTCTTGGAGAAACAAGTCACTTGTTTAGGTCATAAAATATCTTCAGACGGTATACAGCCGGGTGCAACAAAAATTGACGGCCGTTTCGCAGTTTCCTGTGCCAAATAATGCTCATAGTGTGCGACAGTTTATTGGTTATATGTTACTTGCGCGTCCATTAACTGTGTTAAGAAAAAAAAAAAAAAGATAAATCATGGGTGTGGGGCCGTGAACATAACGCGAATTTCGAACAACTGAAAAACAGTTTATGTTCCAAACCTATGCTAGCTCTGTATAATCCTATGCTTCTTACAGAAATACAAACCGATGCGTGTAACTTAGGAATTTCTTGTATACTATTACAAAAACAAACTGACAACTCACTGCGGCCTGTTATGTATTTTAGCCGGGTTACTAGGAAGGAAGAGTGTGTATCATAGTTAAGAGCTCAAAACCTGGCGGTCGTACAATCGCTACGTAGGTTCCGTGTTTATGAAGTAGGTAAGCATGATATAGTAGAAACTGATTGTACTGTGGTTTGTGCTACGCTTACCAAACGCGGCATTATACCACGCATGGCGCGATGGTGAGTTTTGAAAGAAGATTATGACATTAGTGTTGAGTATAGACCTGGTGAACGTATGGAACATTTGTAGACGCGCTTAATAGGCATCCTGTTGACATGATGAACGTAAATTATCTTAAAGTTACTAATTGATTCTGTACTGTGCAATGTCAGGACGAAAAGCTTAGTTCGATTATAAAGCAATCTATACTAGCATTATAAAGCTGAAGAGTTTGTTTGAACGCGCTAATCTCAAGAACTGCTGGTCCGATTTGAAAAATTCTTTCAGTGTTAAATAACCCATTTATTGAAAGGTTATAGGCTATATAAAAGGTTATAGGCTATATAACGCTAAGACCGCTAAGACCATCATTGTGTCACGCTAAGGCCAATACAAGCGAAGTACCAGTAAATGTTTCAAAATCGGGTTATTTTCCCTTTTAAGAGCTTCCGGTGCCTGCGCTGCAGAAGCGGTTAAAGTTTCGCTAAAATAATGTGACAGAATTGTTCCCCTTTAAAAAAAAATGTCCGCGATAGCATATATCTATATGTTAAGGTTGGCTCACTATAACGTTTTTTTATGCTAACCAAATTTGTTCTAAAATAAAGCATTATTTGTGAACTATATTCCACGCGGACGAAGTCGCGCTGATGTTAAAGATAATTATGAACTAGTTCGAAATTTTTTTAAGGGAAATAGACTCGCAGTCCCTTCGGCTAAATGGAAAATTGTACAAATGCACTATGACGACATTTGTCACGTGGATCTAAATCATCGTTTAGCTTTGATTAAAAGCCAATATTGGTTTCTTAAAATGACACGCTTTATTAGGAAATACGTGGCAGCATGTCTTTATTGTACACATGAGAAGGATAACTATGTTAAAAAAAAGAAGACTGTCTATATCCGATCTCTAAACCATCTGATACTATGCGCATGGTACAAAAAGATAACATGATGCCCTTCTGTAGGACATCTAAAGGGCACCAACCAGTACATGATCGTAATGAAAGATGCGTTGTCTAAATTTGTGATAGCTGAACTAACGCGTACTGTAAATTCAATCGGGACCATTCGTGCATTGAAAAATATATTAATAGGGTTTGTCCAGATACCCGAATTACGTGGTGACAGACTACGGGAAAGCTTTTACGAGTAGGTACTTTAAAAAAAATATATCAGAAGATAAACAGTTTAGGCATACGTTAAACGGTATTGCTTGTCCGCGCGCTAATTGGCCAGGTTGAACAAACTAAACATATAATTTTATGTGTTGCGGGCAACTGATCCTAGTGAAACTTCAAATAAT
Organism: Bombyx mandarina; assembly: GCF_030267445.1. Classification (NCBI taxonomy): domain Eukaryota; kingdom Metazoa; phylum Arthropoda; class Insecta; order Lepidoptera; family Bombycidae; genus Bombyx; species Bombyx mandarina. Next base: position 4,374,301 of record NC_143223.1, read on the forward strand.
TTAAACTCCGTCATTTGAGGCACAAATAACACAATTAAAAGTAACAGCGGCTACAAGCCTTGTGATTTAATCTTTACGCGCTCTGGTAGGTCAATATGTGATGTTTTCTTGGTCGCGAACCAGAAACTGTTGACGCACGGCGTAAGATAGCTGCAGCTAGGATAAAACAAGCGAGTACAATAATGACACACAACATTAATATAAAAAAAGCTCATGTTTATAAGAAAAGGCATATTTGTATCGTAGAGACAGGCGCCAACTGGTTAGTAGCGCCGCTAGGATTAATACCAAATTAGACGATTTGTACTCAGGTCCGTATGTAGTAACTAAAGTAGTAGGTAACAATTGGTATCGAATTAGAAGTATATCTAAAAGGTTTACGAAGTTATAAAAACTTCACTGGCCTGGTATCAACAGATTCATTAAGGCCCTATAAAAGTATAACCCATGTGTCTGATAGCGCTAGTAGTTCCGATGAGCAGGTCGAAACTGAAGACCTTATTGATTTATTTGAGAACTAAATGTTTTTGTGTGTTCCCCATTGCGGGAGCAATTGTTGCAGGATGGCCGAATGTAACGGACGTGACGTCAGCTGTCATGCCCTGCCGCCAGCCAAGCCGCCAAGCCATATTAACACGCCCCCTTCCGCCACAGCCAACGCCACCGCCGCCAGCCAAAGCCAACGAAGGGGGGATAGTGTTAATAAAACAAGCCGTGCCAGCCATTTCTACCTGCTTTCTGCATTCTCGCACAAATAAAAGAACTTGTCGTTACGCTGCTGGTTTTTATTGTCACATCATTTGCAACACAATAAAAAATAAAAAAGATAGGCTAACCAGCAGATAGTCGTGTCACTAATGCCCTAATCGCAGACTGCATTGAAATACTACACTACAGTTTTGACGTCCACACAGTATTTCAACCGCATCCCATCATCCACTGACAGCCAAGCCCAAGCCACACCTCGCCTAAGCCTACGGATGGCGAGTGGCAGTAATTTATTAAGCCGTTACTTTGTGTTAAATTCTCGTTTCGTTGATTAATAAATATAAGAAAATTCCCGAATATGGATCGAAGTAGCATTTCCACGTTTTGCATTCTATTACAAACTAATCAAATAAGTTGTCCAGTTAATTTGCATTTTTCCAAATACTTAAAAACTCGAATTTTGAAGAATACACAAAGGCGTGAGCTGGTTGGTCTGGTAAACAATAATGGCCAACATTTTTATTAAATTATAGCATTTTTTTTTTTATTGCTTGGAAGGGTCTATCTCAGTGATTCTCAACCACTGTTCCGCGGCACTTTTGTGTGCCGCGAAATTTCAAAAGTGTGCCGCCAAATTTTGCCAATATATAATGATGTTAATATTATTAAATTATATCTAATAGTTTTTTATTATTATTAGCTAGTAATTAATCCCTTTTTAAACGTTTAAATATTATTAAAGCATATATTAGTTTATTTCGTATATTTAATGGTTTTTTATAAACGTTTTATGCAGTGTTTTAGAAAGTAAATAGTTTAAATCTTTTTCTTTGTGTGCCGCCAAATTTTAAAATCGTTTAATGTGTGCCGCCAAATTTTAAAATCGTTAAATATGTGCCGCAACAAATAAAAGGTTGAGAATCACTGGTCTATCTCACACAATCACCTTGCGGACTGACAAGAGGGCCTACCACCAGTAATTACGCAAATTATAATTTTGCGAGTTTGATTTTTATTTCACGATGTTATTCCTTCACCGTGGAAGTCAATCCTGAAGATTTGTTAAGTACGTAATTCATTAGAAAAAATGCATACAAGGGGGAACGCATTCTGGGCCACTCACCATACCTCTTGAAATGACCTTAAATTATAAGACCTAAAATATAATTGTGAATAGGAATCAATTATGAATTCGATTCACAAGTATACCGTATTATATACCCTGTGCTTTATACTGGAATGCATTACTATATAACGGTAGAAACAGGTTGGGTCGCGTAATCCTATCACTGCGGGCTCACAAGACGTCTTAACACCGGTTAGTAGCTTACCTATATTTTATTTATTGTTGGTTTCATTGTGATGTTATTTCTACATTGTTCAAGTCATTCGTGAACATGCGCTAAGTTCATGTTTCAGTAGTAAAATCGGTACTTTCCTGTGAAATATGAACATTGGCAGGCGCATCGCTCTATACCAGAGGTCGGCAAAGTGCGGGTCCGGAGCCGAATGAGGCCCTTTGAACTGTTGAGTGTGGCTCTGACACAAATATCCTACGGGCTTGCCCGGCCTCTAATATTATCCGGCTCTGGAAGAAGAAGCCGGTTAATAGTATGTACGGTCATTTAATATCAGCACCCCTGACTTATGTCGATTATTATATACTTAGTCTGGCCATAAATACTGTTAATAGGAAAACAAAAAAAAATCTATTGCAAATAACATTTATTACTTTTACAGTGTGTTAGTTTAATACATAAATATAAAACAATTTAAAGTATAAAAAGCTTACTCGAAGTGGTCTCCATTGGCTGCAATACAGTCCTTTAAACGTTGAGGACAGTTATCAATAGAAGCACGCACTCTTTCCATGGGAAAAATTTTCACTGCCAATCGTACGGATTGTTTTGTATTGGCGCCAAAATGAGAAAACTCAATGAGCAAATCATACAAAAATGACAGATTCCAAATTCAAATGTAATATTTTGTTTATTTTTAATTGTAACCTAAATACTTTAGGGCCAGACTAAGTATATTAATCGAAGCAGTATAGCATCTATTTTATTTATGATTTGCAATAATAAATGTTTACTACATTTATAAACAGATTTGGCTCTCAATTTTTAAGTCGTTTTAATTTGCATATTAGGCTCTTTGGATATGTAATAAGTTTGCCGACCACTGCTGTATACAAATAGAATCGGTGCCTTGTTCTTTAAATTACCACTTTGAAGTCTAGTCAGAATATTTTTCACCATTTTATGTTTTTACATTGTAGTGGATAGTCGAGTGTAGTAAGTTTTTGTCCGCAAATTCAAATTAAAAACATAGATCATTTTAAAATGTGTATTCGTTTAAATAATAATGAAACGACAATCTACATTTAAAAAAAAGTCACTAAATTATTAGATAATATAATGATATGCTAATATTTGAAATGAAAGGTAAAATTATGACTAAAAACTATTAGAAATGCTATGTTCTAATTAACATACACTAAAAGTATGCTCGTAAAAATATTACATAAAATATCAATAAAATTATTAAAAATTTTTGGTAAACACTTTTTAACTAATTTCTTTAATTTGAGGCCTATAAACCTATTTAACATTGTTTATAATAATTGAATACAACAATAATGTAATGAATGTAAAGATTGTAAGATTAGGGTTGATACAAAAATAGCACTTGAAAATCGTACCTATAGTCTCATAGCACGAAGTAAGACTTATTAAAACAAATTATAGAAACAAATATGTTTCTCATATATAAAAGTATTGCTTAAACTAAACAAATACATATTATGTGTAAAATGACGAAAAATTAAAAATATATAAGTAGGTTATTTAAGAAGTTCCTTAAAAAATCTTAGAGCGTTAAATTTGCTCTAAGTTCCATAACAGATACTCATACAGCATAAAATCCATTGTGAAATTTGAATGCCCAATCGGAATAGCCTTTGAATGGAATTTGACCTCTAATTCTATACACACGAATTCAACTCTATTCATCCTTAACCGTTACATTATATCGTTTGTATGTATCTGTTATCTTGTCTCTTCCGGGCTATTCAATGTGACAAATATATGCTTGTACCAGAATTCGACAGTCTTCCCCCACGCTGACAGTGTGGCGTCGTCCAAACGTAGTACATCTATGAACAGTTTCACTATAACTTCTTTTAGCTCCTGAAATGAGAAGGAAATGATATATTTTTTTTTAATTTGAAGTAGCACAGGTTGTCAGGACTGTACTGTCTATTATTGATGTCAAGTAACATCACTACATAGTATAAAACAAAGTCGCTTTCTCTGTCCCTATTTGCCTATGTATACTTAAATCTTTAAAACTACGCAACGGGTTTTGATGCGTTTTTTTTAATAGATAGAGTGATTAAAGAGGAAGGTTTATATGTATAATAACATCCATTAAATAGTGGAGATATCAATAATAAATTACAGTTTCCGAAGCGAAGCGAGGACGGGTCGCTACCTATAAGTCACGTCTTCATAATCTTTCCTTCAAAATTGTTGTTGTTGGCAGAAATTACTTTTTTGGTAAAGTGTAAAAGCGTGTACTATACTGTTGGCAGAACATGCTTTTTTATATGGTTGAGAGATTACTGGTGGTCCGAAGGCCTTTTCAGCTTCACAAGGACAGGTGGGCGAGCAAGGGCTCAGCCAGGAGGGGCAGGATTTGCTAACAGCTACCGAACGTGTCATGAGCCCACACAATCAATAATATTAATATAAAATTGCATATTTTCCAACCCGAAACAATTGAACTGTATAGTAACAACTCCTCAATCGGACTTTTTGTCAAGTTCTAAGATTAATTTTATTTTAAATGTTTTTCTTAATATGTAACACATTTTTACAACGTCTTTATAGGTATGAATAATGAAGAAAACTTCAACGTTGACCAAATTAATTTCAGTAGGTACCTATGTGATGAAAAAATTGACCAAACTTGATTTCAATGGAGTTTGATACCTCTATATTATGATTTAGTGGCTCAAAAGTTATTCTATTTCAATAGATTTTGACCAAATGTGTCAATGTGGTCGGCGGAATTAGAAGGACTTTAGGCATCGCCTAAAGCCGTAGAGAGTCGTCGTCGGTGTCATAATCTATCTATATTGTCTAAAAAAATGAATTGCTGTTCGTTAGTCTCGCTAAAATTCGAGAACGGCTGGACTGATTTGGCTAATTTTGGTCTTGAATTATTTATGAAAGTCTAGAGAAGGTTTTAAAGGTAGATAAATATGAAAATGCGAGGAACTAAATGAAAATAACAATTTTATTTTTCCTTTGATGTGTCCCCCGTCGGACGGATTCCTTTTGTTTTTTTTAAGTTTATTTTAGACAAAAGCTTAGGTCTTTTATTTATCGATTGAGGCACTACGAAGTCTGTCGGGTCAGCTAGTTAAAGATAATTTAAATATTTACATGAAAATTCTTCTCCTTGATCTGTCGCCTCCTGTGAGATTCACCAAGTTTAGTCATCATGGCAGCGACTATCTCAGGTTGATTCAGATTGTTGACGGCCAAATTCAATGACGTCATTAAATTGATGACGTGCGCCTTGAACTGCGGGTTCTGCGAGTACTCCTCCTCGGGAAGCTTCCGGACCATTTTGAAATATTCTTTGGTGTCAGGATACGTGTTGAATAGTCTGTAATGGAAAAAATTATATATTTTTATTCCTTAATACATATTTTTTGCAAGGATAGGTGAAATTGATCATGGCTCACTTAGTGTTACGCGATTGCGTTAGGTCATGTTAATAGATGTCATAATGTGATTATCTCCAACCACGTTGCTACACGAGGCCTCAATTGAATTGATATGGCGACTGTTCCATCCTTCCACAATTTCACAGTGGGCATTCTGTTTTAATAGTACCTCATAGTTATAGATTCATCTCTCTCACACACTGCATTAAATTGAAGTTACGGCGTCCGAATGACAGAGAGGTTTAGGTTATTCTTACCGCAAGCGTGATATGAACGAGGTGTGTTAGAAGACCTCGTTTCGGATTTTTAAGGTATTAAACAGTTACCCTTCGACTTGCTCATATTACTCCTTAATAAATGTTCTCGAACCATATCGAGGGGTGAAATGTTATTTGGTTTAAGAGACATTTCGTTTAATACGCGACATTTATCTTTGTAATTAAACGTACGTTTTTTTTGTATTTTTTTTTATTGCTTAGGTGGATGGACGAGTTCACAGCCCACCTGATGTTAAGTGGTTACTGGAGCCCAAAGACGTCTACAACGTAAATGCGCCAACCACCTTGAGATATAAGTTCTAAGGTCTCAGTATAGTTACAACGGCTGCCTCACCCTTCAAACCGAAACGCATTACTGCTTCACGGCAGAAATAGGCAGGGCGGTGGTACCTACCCGCGCGGACTCACAAGCGGTCCTACCACCAGTAATTACGCAAATTATAATTTTGCGAGTTTCATTTTTATTACACGATGTTATTCCTTCACCGTGGAAATCAATCGTGAACGTTTCATTAGAAAAATTGGTACCCGCCTGAGATTCGAACGCCGGTACATCGCTCAACACGAATGCACCGGACGTCTTATCCGTTAGGCCCCGACGACTTCAGATCAAGTAGAAGAGTATCAACAGTTCGATAATTTTAATTGAACTTCAATTAAGTTTCAATTCAAATAGCTGAAAAAGTTTTTTGTTATGATATTTTTCACAAATTTTAAACCGTAAATGGTTCTCCTTTAAAGTTGTAAAAATTGCGCTTAAATTAGATAGTCTTTCACCCCTCGATATATAAAATGGAATAATACTTAAAGAATTAGTGTTAATAGGGTTTACTATCGTCATTCATTTTGATTTGATTGAATATAAATTAATATTTAGGTTAAGGATAAATGCTGATAGTATGCAGTAGTGGCAAGTTGAATTGCTTGAATCGAAAGCAAAGGTTATCGGACGCCTCTCTGTTCTCACAAGAGATATGATCGCGCGTTAGTAGAAATTAAATAGATTATATTACGGGTAGTTTGAATATTTCAATAAATTTTGTCTCTATTTTCGTTCGCGATATTTAAGTAATCACGCACCTAAGAGTAACAGAGATCTACCCATATTGTTATTTTCGGGTTTAATATTATGTGCTTTATTCAAGAATTTGATGAGCGTTTTAGCTTTAGTTGTCCAGCTTACTACAACTAATCAAGTAAATTTTTGGGGATCGTTAATATTAAGAAGCCTATGTGTAAATTTACATTGTAATCCGGCTTTCATAATGTTCACGATTGACTTACACGGTGAAGGAATAACATCGTGTAATAAAAATCAAACCCGCAAAATTATAGTTTGCGTAATTACTGGTGGTAGGACCTCTTGTGAATCCGCGCGGGTAGGTACCACCGCCCTGCCTATTTCCGCCGTGAAGCAGTAATGCGTTTCGGTTTGAAGGGCAGCCGTTGACCGATACTGAGGCCTTAGAACTTATATCTCAAGGTGGTTGGCGCATTTACGTTGTGGATGTCTTTGGGCTCCAGTAACCACTTAATATCAGGTGGGATGTGAACTAGTTCACCCATCTAAGCAAAAAAAAAAATCTTTTTCATAATATATTCTTTTCACGTGTCACCAAGACAATACAAAAGTAAAAACCTATAATAAACCTTTATCTTGATCAAAATTCATATTCGAAGTTTAAATAAATATTAATCATTTTCCAAGTATATTTGCATAGAAGTATGTATAAAAATAATTTAAATATATAATAATTATGTTTTAGTATTTTTATATATACATATTTTAGTTTTATATAGTTTTAACTTCGTAGCAGCTCAATTTGTTAATTATAATAACTGTAAAAAAAAGGTCAGTAGTATTTAACTGAATGCTTGTTTCAAAATTATTCTAATTATCCTCACACCTAGTCGTGTAACAGTTTAGAACGGTTTTTGTATTATTTAAATAAGAAAATTCTATCACTTCTGTACAACGATGAAACATTATTTCGAACGCTAATTCTAGCGTTCTATTCCAAACGCTAAGCGCCAGTGTAATAAAAGTGTTACAAATTAAAATTATACGACACCGCATATACGTAAACCAGTTTACGGCCTATTCGACGACTGCATCTGTTTCAGGTCTTGGCCATAAAACCTGACAGGTTATAGTCGTTATGGCGATGCGAGTTTATTGAATGAGCGAAAATACTTAAAACGTCCTGAGCGGCAACGCAGACGTAATACGTTTCGGTAAAATCTTCATGAATGAAATCTTCATTTGCAGCGGCTTGGCTCTGCCCCTCGCATTGCTGAAGTCCATGGGCGACGGTAACCACTCACCATCAAGTGGGCCGTATGCTCGTCTGCCTACAAGGGCAATAAAAAAAAAGAGTATATTTCATCATAGCAGTTAGTGTGGTTATTTAGTCAGTAAGTATCTACAGTCGGCATCATTGCGCCACTTTGAGAAGGCGGCACGACATGAGAACCCTCTTGTCGTGGCCGCTGGAAACTACATACCCGATCCTGTAGACCGAATGGTAAATAGTCGACGTTGGCCAAAAAACGTCATTACGGATCCTTCCGACCCATTAATGATGCTCTTAGGTACCCCAAGCACCAAAAGGGCTCGACGAGCGAATTAACCCACAGACACAGCCCACTGAGTTTCTCGCCGGATCTTCTCGGTGGGTCGCGTTTCCGATACGGTGGTAGATTCTGCGAAGCACTGCTCTTGCAAGGGCCAGTGTTAGCAACACTCCGGTTTGAGCCCCATGAGCTCACCTACATGTTAGGGCGAAGCTGAAATAGCCTCTCAAGGCTATCAGCAAAGGTAGGAAAAAAAAGCGTGGTGAGACTCCCGAAATATTTACATTACGCTTGTAACTCTTTCATGAAAATTCATTTGTGATAGATAGTTTGGCACAAGTTTTTTTTTAAATGAAAGTTAGTAGAGTAAGGACGTATACGCCACATTGTAATGTTATACTTTCTACACGGTGTGTTTTCCGGGATCAATCTGAGTGCTTATCGCCCCAACTAAGTTCATTAGGACTGTTGGAACATTGGGAAAATAAATAAATTTGTGACTAAAATACTGGTTCAATTGTTCCATGGCAATTGTCACACGGTGTATTCTCGTAGTCGTGGACAGAATAGTTTATTGAAATCACAAGAAAAATATTTGTTAGGCAATCGGAAAATAAATCTTGGAATTCGGCGCGTTCAAAGTTAGGAAGACGAGAATACGATCTGTTGTCGATCGTCGCAAATAATATAATGATAATAAAAATATAAAGATCACACCGTAAAAGTAATTATTTATATCTACCACTCGGAAAAACTGAAGAAAATCGATACCAATTATCCTTATTTCGAAATCATGTAATACATTATTTCCGTACACGTTTCATTCATATTGCACATCCAGTGAGTGAATTAGTCGTTGTTTTTGTGTACTTTGACTGAAGGGGATGGCTCGAAAGCAGACACACTGTAATGAGTAAAAGTCAAACAGAGAGTTGAAAGACGCGAGTGTGTCAACAACGGATGCGTGTGTAATGACTAGGTTGGATATTTCTTTATGAGTTTTTGGGGTGGTTGTTACATTTTGTTGATTTCCATATTATATTTGTCTAAAATGCTTCACTTTGTGTCACGGGCGACATTTATGTAGCCACTGAAGACTAGACAGAGCTTGAGATCTCTACCTGTCTAGGGCCTTAACAATCTTCTGAATAACAATCATAAATCATCATGTAAGACCTTTTGGGCTCTTAATTCATAATTCAGTTTTCCTACTTTAGTAGTCGTCGTGGCCTAACGGATAAGACGTCCGGTGCATTCGTGTTGAAGCGATCCACCGGTGTTCGAATCCCGCAGGCGGGTATCAATTTTTCTAATGAAATACGTACTCAACAAATGTTCACGATTGACTTCCACGGTAAAGGAAATAAAAAAATGAAACCCGCAAAATTATAATTTACGTAATTACTGGTGGTAGGACCTCTTGTGAGTCCGTGCGGGTGGGTACCACCACCCTGCTTATTTCTGCCGTGAAGCAGTAAATGCGTTTCGGTTTGAAGGGTGGGGCAGCCGTTTTAACTATACTTGAGACCTTAGAACTTGTATCTGCATTTACGTTGTGGAGTCTACGGGCTCCAGTAACCAATTAACACCAGGTGGGCTTTGAGCTCGTCCACCCATCTAAGCAATAAAAAAAAAGCGTTCAAATACAATTAATATTCTATCATTTTCTTTGTTTTTTTTCAATAATAATTGTTTATTTACTACAATTTTGTAATAAGTAAATTTTAATAACGCAATTAGTATTTACTTTTACATGCCAATTTAAGAATTTTTTCTTGGGATTTAAATTTTAATTCTTTAAATATATTTATAGTGTTAGTATTACATTATTTATTATTGTTCAGACGGGTCTTAAGTTACCGGCGCCACCGCCTGACTCGAGACATGAGGTCTAAGTCTTGAATAAGTAGTATAATAGCTGTCTCATCTTTCATACCAGAGCGAATGACTGCTATTCTGCTGAAATAGCCATATTACCTACCCATGCGGGCTCATCCATTAAAATAATAATAAAATGTTTCTATCGTAATGGCTCGTTAGGTACAACCAACGGAACATCTTTTTAATACTTTCGGATGATCACGAAGACATTGTTGTATTATTTATATCTTCTTTGTACTTTTTCGTTTTGAGTATATTGTTAGCTGATGTTTCTAGGTGTAGCAAGTGTGGTAACTCTTTTTTTTATTTATTTTTTATTGCTTAGATGGATGGACGAGCTCACAGCCCACCTGGTGTTAAGTGGTTACTGGAGCCCATAGACATCTACAACGTAAATGCGCCACCCACCTCGAGATATAAGTTCTAAGATCTCAATATAGTTACAACGGCTACCCTGGTACCTACCCGTGCGGACTCCCAAGAGGTCCTACCACCAGTAAACTCACAATTCATCTTCAATTATCGTAACGAGACAATCAATTTGTTCTAATTTAGATCAATAAAACTGATCAATAAGATTTCATCATCACTTTTATAGATGTCGGGTTCTACTGACAGCACGGAATATTTTATTTTATATGTTAATAGATGACCTGGTTGGTTTTAAAATGTCGTGGATATGAGATCGTATATGTCACCAGACACCCTGGAATGTGGGGTCGAAATATCAATTGTAAGTTCAATGTAACTTACCAGTTCAGTTTTTAATTGACAAAAATTTTATTGTTGTAGTGTTTTTTTCCTTACCATACACTGGTAGCTTATGGGGTTATTACAGCTACGTGCCGACGGGTAGGTGAGCTCAAGGGCTCAAACAGAGAATTTGCTAATAAAAGCCCTAGCAAGAATAGTGCTTCGCAGAATCTACCACCGGATCGGAACCGCGACTCGAGGTGAAAAAAGAAAGCCCATATACATAGTAATATGTACATACATACAATATTTTTGCGCATTCATTTAGTCGATTGATTTTACTACTTGAACTCTTTTAATGATTAAAACAACGTTAGTCTTATCTTATCATTCTGCTTTACTTTCATGATTGTGCATTTCAGTATGGAAGCAAGAATAGTGCTTCGCAAAATCTACCACCGGATCGGAATCGCGACCCATTGAGAGGATCCGGCGAGAAATTCGGTGCGCTGTGTCTGTGGGTTAGTTCGCTCGTCAAAATATTCGTCGTAATCGACGAGTCCGACGAGGTCGGTGCTTGAAGAGCCTAAAAGTAGCGACAGTGAATTTGGGGATGCTTGAGGCGACGGCAGTTTTGCGTTGCCTCGACGCCCGGTTCGGATATTTAATTAGCGGCGACCACGCTTTGCCGAAGTAGCGTTCTGACACTACCATAAGATACTTACGTATCGGTTCTACATTTAAATCGTTATCAAGATCAACATTCCTAACGTGCCACAGTGCTCCGACGGCTATCCTGCAGAAACGGGAGTGGATGACCTGGAGAGAGTTTATGTGTATGCGGGCAACGTTAGTGAACACTACACTTGCATAGGTTATGATGGAAAATGTTATGGCTTGGTCTAATTAATGTGATGGTTTAGACATTATGTAATACTTTAATAACGGAGTTGAAATTAGTAGCCAAATGTCGCTCGTTCGTGATAGTTGCGAGATAAATTTTATTCAATTTTCATTAACTGAAACCTGACTTTGTTTTTTAATCGGCTTGAAAAAAGAAGGAGGTTATCAATTAGATTGTATTTTTTCATGTGTGTTAATATCAGAACTTTTTTGTAAGTTTGAAGATTCTTGCATATTTAATTGATGACTACACTGATGAAATTGTCATTTTATTTTGTTTAAGTGTTTTTGTGTCATTTTTTGGTAAAAATTTCTATTTCGGTATGTAAGCATTCCATAGTTACTTTTAAGTTTTATGTAAGTCTAAAGACTATAGAAAATCTCAACGGACATAATCGAAAACTGTCCGATTGATGGCGCATTAGCGATTTTTTTGCAAGAACTCTTGACCGTGACTCAAGAATTTATTATATACCGAAATGGAAATGAAAAATAAATCCATAAATATTTTTTTGTATCAATTAAAACCGAAATAATTGTTTGGCCTTTGCAACTCTGCAATTAAATTCATTAACTAGTTACTACCTACCACATCAAATGTTTTTGTTCGGTATTTCGTTAAAGCAGTTTATAATCCAAATTCGTATATCAAGGCTTACTTGTATACGTGGCTTGTCGATTCGCCAAACTGAAGTACTTTCGTATCGATAAAATATTATGTCGTGCTGATTGTTAGCGGAAGAGAAGTCGGGGAGCGGTTGAGTGGTATTTTTAGGGTTTCGTAACGTTATTTCAATTAACGACTTCATCGTGTTTTCAATAATTTAAGAGTGTTTTGCCTTTTGAATATACTATAGAAGACAATTTGACTTGGAAAAAAATTGGGCTAGGAACGTTTTTCAGTTAAATTCTTGTGCCAATTTGTTTGCAATTTTGTTGAGAGAGAGAGAAAAGCTTTTTAAATTATTCGGGTCTACGAACTCCTAATAAATTATTATTTAGATTAGGTAATAGTATGGAATAATGGTAGGAATTCTAAATGTACCGTGACCACCTAGATGAGCGGTGAACCTTGTTAACCAAAAGAGCCAAATATAGATAACACACAATTGAAATTTATTCAAAGAGCCTTTTTTTTTAAGATATATTTTTGTAGCTTTGTGTTTCAAAAACAGTGGAAGGACCACGCGGCCGATCTCTTAGCCGCTGGTGTGACTAAATAACCACCTTAACTGGAACGCCAGTCGCAACCGCCCTACGAGAAGCTAAGGACCGGACGAGGTGGAAACAGCTCACGAGACAGGCCACGCTCAAGTTTCAAGGACACGACCTTCAGTAATGAAGAAAGCGACGAAGAAGAAGTTTCAAAAATGTTACTCTCTTACAAGGCAAGTTTTTTATATTTTTTTTATTGCTTAGATGGTTGGACGAGCTCACAGCCCACCTGGTGTTAAGTGGTTACTGGAGCCCATAGACATTTATAAGGTAAATTGCGCCACCCACCTTGCGATATAAGTTCTAAGGTCTCACTATAGTTACAACGGCTGTCCCGCCCTTCAAACCGAAACGCATTACTATTTCACGGTAGAAATAGGCAGGGCGGTGGTACCTACCCGTGCGGACTCACAAGAGGTCCTACCACCAGTAATAATAAGTAATATTCCGTGCCTGAACTAAATATTTCGGGGAAGAGCCGTAGCCGTAGAGTTAAAGAGCCGCATAAGGCTTCCGAGCCGCAGGTTGCTGATTACTGACCTAGACGAGTACCACATTGATCAGACGATCTCTTCTCCTAAAAGACGATTAAAGAATTCGCCGAGAAATGAGCAGTTTTTTGCCTATGGTCTATTATACCAGTGTATTGCAGTATCGGTAGAGCGTATTGTAAGACTTCTTGGATAGGAAGTGTCTTATTTTTACTGTGAGGAAGTCATGCGTTCAGTTTGAAGGATGGAATAGCCTTTGTACAAAAAAATTTAGATTTTAGTTTCATCTTTTAAGGTGGGGAATTAAATTGCGATCTCTGAGCCCTCCGGTACTTATTTAGTACCAGGTGGATTCCACAAAAGTTTTTAACGTCGGGAGGCTAGGTTACTGTAGGAAATTGCAATTGAGAGTTTTAGTGGAATGTTTAGGGAAACATTTCTAGATTAGCCGTAATTTTCCCCGATTCTTGAAGGTTTATGATCAGCTACTTAGTAACCGCAGTTGATTTATAAGGTCGCGCTACTTCGGTAAGTACGGCAACACATAAAATTTTATGACTTTTGTTCGAATGTTGAGTTCTTGATCGGTACTTACGCTTCCTATATGTTTGTTCGGAATACCTACAATTTGGTTAATATTATTATATATTTGAACGCGTATATAAGTAATCAAAAGTTGAGACGGTAATTAATTGTTATAATAACTAATAATTTATTGCAACGGAAAATAATATTGTATTCGTTAGTACCAAGAGAAACATTATCACATAATTGCTTCTATTAATTAATTAATTTTCATTTGTCAATATAATTTAATGATTATATTAACGTTTGTGCATTGATTGAACTTAATTTATCTTCGTAATTGTTTGAGAGCGTTCACTTCAATTTCAATATGCATGTATATATATAATTCATTTGGTGAAATTTAACAAAAAAAACAAAAATGAAATAAAACCGAGAATATATTGAAACTATTTTAAGACTAAAATCCTTTCAATTAAAATAATATTACGTAATTATTTTCCGGATTGAGGATAGAGGTAAAGTAGTAGATAAACGTGTTAAAGTCATACCTTCTCAATAGTTCACTGCCGGTTGCAAAAGAGTTGGCGTTGACGGGGGCCCATGATTTTTGAACTGCGTGTATCTCTCTCCTCGTGAGCCCGGAGACCGGGTTCACCACGTCCGGATCCCCACCCCACCACATGTAGCTAAACCAGGTGCCCATGATTTGCTGGAACAAAAAGTACAGTTTCCTCTTAACATTTGTTGTTGACTTTGGTATTGCGGTTCTAATATAACGAAAACGTGGTTCGATCTCGGCCAAAACTTAAGTATAAGTTTAATTATCAATCTGATGAAGTAAATCGTTTAATAAAAAAGGCTCTACTGGCTACTGTTGATTGCTCATATATTGGATACCATAGAATTCGACCTCAAGTCTAAGGTAGGTCATTCAATTCGTAGGTCGTTCAATTAGATCACAGACTATAACCAATAAGAAAAGTTTGACAATAAACAAATAGTATACATGCGTGTGTGTGTATCAAATACATGGTAGTGTCTGTAATGTTTTTTTTATTGATTTAATGTCTTTTTATAATTAAAAAAAATGATATTATTCTGCACTCCTTCTCTCTATTGTTTATAAGTGTGGGAAATTTCATACTCCTCCGTCCGCGAATCTTTCGTAAAAAGGGGTACAAAGTTTTTGCTTCACGTATTAATATTTAGATATATTTAAAATACGTATAACAAGACGAGTTTGTAAACAGATTACTTGTCTTTTTCTTGGAGTCTCGAGTTCGAAACAACTATTTTAATCCTAAACTTTTTTATGATGTCTCATCCAAAGTAAGTAATCTTATCATAAATCGCATTAAATGTTGTAATAAACAAGTAATTCTAAGAGTTAATATCAGTATAATATGTATCTAAAACTATGAAGTTCAAAAAAGATAACAGTCACATGATAAAATTAGTTTTAGTAACGAAAATTGTGTGTTGGCTTTGTTGTTCTACATTGCCTCGTGCAAAGCTCGAAGTCGCATAGTTCGGTAAACCAAATTCTGCCTCGGCAAACCGCAGAATGCGTAATTCGTAAGCTCTGTAGTGTGTGGAACAAGTTTATCTGTCGTTATGTGCGGCTGTGCGTTATGTGCCAACTAAATCTCCAAGATTTACTTTTAAAAAACCAGGGGTATTTTGATTACATTTATACTATACACTATATTTGATTTTATTATTGAGTTACAAGTGTTTACTTAGTCCATTGCTTGGCAATTATTTCTGTGTTGATGATATTATTAATGATTTCTTTGAGAATAGTTGCTATTGTTTGTTTCATTTGTTTTAGTACTTCGTTGCTTATTCCGTCGTGCTCTGACGTTTTGTCTCTTTGCGTTTTTCATAGTGAATTATATTTCTTTTATATTATTATTGTTACATGAGTAAATCGAAGTACATTTTTAGATTTCTCAGCACTCATTTTAATCAATAGACCAAAATGAAAAATCAACCTTAATTATTTACATAATATTATTATACTATCGAAATTGGCTCGATGCTATAACTATGATGCCACTACAAATCATATAAAAATAACAGTTCGGGTTAGTTAACTAAAAGAGATATGAAAACCATTTCTCCGCCTACGAAGGTAGCGGCTTGGCTGTACCCTGACATTGCTGATATCTTTAAACAACCACGACCATTGAACATCACGTGGGCAGTCAGTCCGTCTACACACAGTAAAATACATTGAGGAGTTCATAAACGTATTGGCTGACGTTAAATATTATTTACCAGATATTTGCATTTTTGAGAGGGCGTTTCTTGGTATTCGGATGAAATTGGGGTAATGAAGAAAGATTTTTATAGAGATTCTCTCTGTGGAGGTTAGTTAATTGTGCCACATAAAGCTTGCTAACAACTTAAAAAGTTCAGGGAGATACTTGCTGCACGGAATAATTCACAAGGCGTAAATCTGCGATTTAAAGATTGGACTCTGCTACCAAGAACTTTAAATCATATCAATTTGTAACTAAATACCTTGTGTCTGGTTTTGATCCTCTTCAAGACAAGGTAGGTCGTTAACATTAAAAATATCGAAAACAAATAATAAAGCATAACGAATTTAATATTAATTAATACTTGAACTAAACGCACCTTTCTTTACGGAATGTTCCTAGCAACTGAGTCCGTATTCAACACGAATGTCTTGCAATTATCATAGCTTTGTTTGATTTCAAACAGGAACATTATCTCGGTCACAAGACTTAAATAAATAAACGGAAATGTTTTGTGTCTCGTTGTTTTATGAGTTTCATAAGTGCCTTTAAACACGAAATGATAAAATTGTTTTATAACATATTCACTGTACAATCACAAAATTTCCTACCGTAAAATAAATTTGCACGAGCCGTATACAGTTTAAGAGGACGACGTATATAAGTATAGACGTTCTTAAAGTGATCTTCTTCTATATCGTTTCCTCAATGCTGAGGATCGCGACCACATGTGACGTTCTTCCACTGTGTTCGATCATGGGTGGCACGGACCGCATGGTACAGACTACCACTAAGTGGTTCTGCATCTGGCTGGTGTTCTGCCCGCGGCTTGCTTGCCCTCTATGCGACCCGCAATTATGAGAAGACAAAGCTGAAAGACAGCATATTAATGCTCACTAATGCAAGATTTCAATAAGGATTGGCACCAGTAAATGTGGGTTGGCGACCGCAGTATATTGATTTATTAATCAGAGAATGTTGCTGCCCATTCTCGGGTGAACTCCACAATCGCCTTTTACGACACCCACTTGAAGATATGGAGAGATGTATAAAATGTATAGCATAATATTCTAGATCGACATTACACGACTAAAATGGTTATGCATAAACAATTCTTTGAAATAAACTGTATTGACATCTATTAAAAAAAATAGCTCATATTGTGTTGTGAACTGTAAATCAGTACAAATATTCAAATTGTTCATTTTAAATTTTAATTAGTTCAATGCGAATATCTATAATGCCCATTTAGGAATGAGGTTACTTGAAATAGTCGGGTTGCTATTTAATTGATTTCCCTATGAAAATAAATACATTAATCAGCGAATTGGCTCTAATCAGATGCAACTTTATGCTACTGACGTTGACAATATAAAATATAAATAAACAATATAACATTAAACAATATAAATTCGTTAATGGTATTGTTTCGATGTTGGCAACTACAAAATCATTTCTAAATGAAGCTTATATTGATTGTCTTTAAGGTCAATGAACTGCTGCAGTGCATTCTGTTTTTAAGGTTATGTCCGCGAACTGATGACAGTCACAGGACTTTTTGGCGGGAACGCGAGGAGTGAAGTTGTGTGATTTGTTTTATTTTGTCTATTTAGTGTTTCTTCAGGTTTAAATGTGTAATAACGGTGGTTTATTAGCTGTTTAATATCTGTGAAAGTGCACAAATGTGGGAAAAAAAAACAAAGCCACTGGACGTAACTCCTCGGGATCCTCCAAAAAGTTCACTGAAAAAAATCTCAATAAGCGCCCGCCATTTTACTGAGATTATATATCATCCCATATCTTCTCATTTCATTTCATTTCATATTATCACTTTTTATAAAAATATTAATATAAATTAAAATAAGACACGACCTAAAGGTCTTAGTTACCAGGTCATAAAATCCTTTAGAAAGATGGCAGTCACAATTGCAGAAGTTTTCAAATCGAAGTTATCATTACGGTTTGACGGGTCTTTGGTTAGTACTTCACCTGGTCTACGGGGTATGTAGTTTTATCGACTGATGCAACTAATTCAGAGTTCATATTACGAAAGCGTGTACCAATATGTTTTTTATTAACTACGTCCCATATCACCGTGAACGATAAGCTTCATGGTTCTGCTATTCTACACTTAATGTGCATAATAACTATAAAACAATGTCTCTTGATAGTAACATTATGCATTCACTTGCGTAATACAATGCCGACTATTTGTATAGGTAACAACACAAATAATATTTTATGTCATGTATATATTTGTTTTTCTTTATTTCTAGGTTCTTTTGTAATTCAACATTATACATGTCAACAAGATTATGCACGTGACAAAGTTTTATTTTATTGCTTTTTTATTACGTTAGGTGGGTGTAGGAACTCACGGCCCGCCACTGATAAGGTTGCAGAGTACTTATACATCACAATGTAAGTACCGACGCTCATCTTGGAATATGAGATGGAAAACTCAATTGTATTAACAGCTGTTGAGTGGACTGCTGACATTTTTTCCTACCTACTCTGCTTTTTTTTTATTGCTTAGATAGGTGGACGAGCTCACAGCCCACCTGCTGTTAAATGGTTACTGCAGCCCATAGACATCTACAACGTAAATGCGCCACCGACCTTGAGATATAAGTTCTAAGGTCTCAAGTATAGTTACAATGGCTGCCTCACCCTTCAAACTGAAACGCATTACTGCTTCACGGTAGAAATAGGCAGGGTGGTGGTACCTACCCGCGCGGACTCACAAGATGTCCTACCATCAGTAAGTAAGCTTATATGCTCAGTAAGCCTATATAAGGCTATTCCAGCTACGCCCGGATAGGTATGTGAGCTCACAGGCTCAACCTGACAGAATTTGCTAACACTAACCCTAGCAAGAGTAGTGCTTCGCAGAATCTACCACCGGATCGGAATCCGGATTTATCACTGGTGGTAGGACCTCTTGGGAGTCCGCACGGGTAGGTACCACCACCCCGCCTATTTCCGCCGTGAAGCAGTAATGCGTTTCGGTTCGAAGGGTGGGGTAGCCGTTGTAACTATACTGAGATCTTAGAACTTATATCTCGAGGTGGGTAGCGCATTTACGTTGTAGATGTCTATGGGCTCCAGTAACCACTTAACACCAGGTGGGCTGTGAGCTCGTCCATCCATCTAAGCAATAAAAAAAAATTAAAAAAAAACGCGTCCCAAGGCGAAAAAAGAAAGCCCATATACATAGTATGTACATACATACAATATTTTTGCGCCTTCGTTTAGTCGATTGATTTTACTACTTGAAGTCTTTTAATGGTTAAAACAACGTTAGTCTTATCTTATCATTCTGTTTTCTTTCATGATTGTGCATTTCAGTATGGTAAATGGAACATTAATAATGCTTTGTAGGTTTTTCATAATCTCATATTACGTACAAATAAGAAATTCAAACGGAAAATAAGACTTAAAAGGTCTAGAAATACTATTTTCGATTTGAATAACACGTAACAATTACACAATAATATTATATTTTACTAGCTGACCCGGCAAACATTGTTTTGCCATATATAAGATTTCTAGGGAATTTCTAGTGTAGAAAAAAAAACTAACTTATTGTAAGTGTGTAAGGATGTGGTACATGAGTGAAAGAGGTATGTAGTGCTGTGAACGATGAGGGAATATATAATAAAAATAACAAAACCTCATTCAACCACGACTGATTATAACAAAAAAAAAAGTCCAAATAAAAAAAAAAAGTTAGGGGTGGACAACCCTAATCACTTAGGGGTATGAAAAATAGATAGTAGCCGATTCTCAGGCTTACTGAATATGCATAAAAAATTTCATGAGAATCGGTCCAGCGGCTTCGGAGGAGTATGGGAACGAACATTGTGATACGAGAATTTTATATATTAGATTAGGGTTTTCACTTTTCATTTCACAGTCGTATGTCAAACTGATATCTAATTTAAAATGAGCTCTACAATTATGTAAAGTCGTATGAGTGAGCAAATGTATTTAAATTTTGTTAAACCTGTATAATAAAATCGATTCAAGTTTAATAAATCATCTCGGTATTTAATGAGAATCCAGTTTTACGACAAATAAATTCTTAGTTTTACATCAAAGCCTGCTCAACTAATTGAAAGATACTGTACGTTATTCCGTTGTGTTCGTGTTTATCTATTGATGTTTTATACAATATTATTTAAGGTGCAAAGGCTAGTATCTGAAGAAATGAATATTATAGAGGTTCCCGCAGTATGTAGTCGAAATTCGACTATAATTAATTGGAATTGTAAGTTTGTACACTATTATGATATATAATCACAAATTTCGCCAAGACTACCCTATAAAAATATTAACAAAGGCAAACAATATTTAATCTATTCTCAATTTGACAACAGACGCCAAGAACAAAAGTTTGACAAAAGTATGCATGCGTGTGTGCATCAAATACATAGTATGTAGTGTGTGTAATGTTTTCTTTATTGATTTAATGTATCTTTTATGCATTATTTAAAAAATATATTAGCATTGTGCACTTCTTCTCTATATTCTCTATAAGTGTGGAAAATTTCATACTCCTCTGTACGCGCAATTTTCGTAAAAAGGGATACAAAGTTTTGGCTTCACGTATTAATATATAGAAGAGCCGTTACCCGCGGATTCGCAGCGGTGTCTAGGAAAAGTGTCAGTGTAGTTTCCCGTGAGAATGGAATGTTTTCTTGGTATAAAAGCCTATGTCACTCTCCTGACCTAATACTATCACTTTAAAAAAATACGTTAAATCGATTCTACTTGAGTGAAAGACAAACAAACAAACATAATTTGACATTTTTAATGTCAAATTATTATACCTATAGAATTTATTTATATATATTTATATTATATTATATTTATATATATTAAACCTATAGATTTGGAAAACTTTTATCGAAATTTCCATCTAACCAATAAATAAAAAAAATTACAAGCATTTTACACGAATGCTAATCATTATTATATTTCTTGGTTTTAAAGTGGCGGTGAAAACATGAATTTGCAAGGTGACTTTAATAATTTATTCTCGAGTTCTTAACGACATATTGTTTTAGTAATGAGTAAATTGTGCTTGAATATCGAATAGAAATTAGTGATTGACATTAACTTGGTCGAGAGTCGGGCATTATAATTGTCCATAATTTGTCATTTGTCATTGGACGTATATGTTAAAAATAAAGTTTATATACTGTGTTCCTGGTTGCGTGTTTTGCGTTTTGTTTTCGAAACATGCTTAGCAAGAAAATTTAAAACTGAAATTGAAAAATTACTTTCAACGCTAACACTTAATGTTAGGCTACACAATATGTCTTCTTGTGTATAGTTAAATCAGAATTTAGAACTATACTGAGAACTTAGAACTTATATCTCAAGGTGGGTGCGCATGTACGTTGTAGATGTCTGTGGGCTCCAGTAACCACTTAACATCAGGTGGGTTGTGAGCTCGTCCACCCATCTAAGCAAAAAAAATAATGAAATATCTAGAATATTTTTTTTAATCGACATTATTGTACTCGTTTCGACTTTTGTACTTCGAATAATAACATAATTATGATTGGACAAACACTACGGTAGAGCCGGATAGATATTGCAATCTCGGGCTTATTTCTGCTCCTACGCAGTCATGCGCTGCGGTTTGAAGGCTTGGGAGGATAGTCGATAACGATTGCGCATACGTATGTACTATTGAGATTTGGAACTAGTGTTTTTTATGTTTGAGAGATTAGTGGTGGCCCGGGGGCCTTTCCAGTTTTACCAGGGCAGGTGGGCGAGCGAGGGCTCAGCCAGGAAGGGCGGGACTTGCTAACAGCTACCCGAGCGCCTCTAAAGGAGACCTAACAACTCAAGAGTAGCTGCTTCGCAAATGAATTTACTATCGGATCGCAATCGCGACCCGCTGAGAAGATCCGGCGAGAAACTCAGCGGGCTGATGTTTAGGTTAGATTGCACGTGGAACTCTTTGGCGAGTTCGACGAGTACGGTTGGAACTTATGTTTCACCAATGCGAGTGTAAATACATATTATATTTTTTGCTTTTGATTGGCAGCCGATTATACGGCCCACCTGATAGTGAGTTATCGTCATTCATGGATGTGAGCAATGTCAGGGTCATTGGAGAGGCATAGGTCACGGAGGCGCTCAGAAAACACCGTGTAAGTTTTTTTTTTTTCTACCTAAGCTGATAACCTTGAGAGGCTATTTCAGCGGAACCTTAACTAGTAGGTGAGCTCACGGGGCTCCAACCTGACGAAGTTGCTAACACGAATCCTAGCAAGAGCCGTGCTTCGCAGAATCTACCACCGGATCGGAAACGCGACCCACTGAGAAGATCCGGCGAGAAACTCAGTGGGCTGTGTCTGAGGGTTAATTTACTCGTCGAGCCCTTCGTCGCGAGCGACGAGTTCGACGAAAACGGTGACCGATGCTTGAAGTACTTAAAAGCACCGTTAGTGGATCGGGAGGATCCGAAATGACGTGTAAAGAAATTTCATTCCAAATCCGGATGGTATGTGGCAAAAAATATATCTAGGATCGCACTGTAGATAAGCACTATGATTCTAGGTAGCGTATTGATGGAGCCCACTTCGGTGGCAAGCAGTGTAAATGTTAATTATATAACGGGATCATCTCAAAGAATTCTTCAAGGTAGTCCTCATGAAACATACGCTACAAAACACTGGGAGACACGAAATCACTCCGTGGGCCCAGAGGAACGATCCGTGAAGTTGAGATTATCGTCAATCCCAGCGGCACTCTTTCGCATAGGGAAAACATTAAAAAAAAAAAAGCAAATACGCATGGCTAAATTAATGATATATAATTTGCTGTACACTAATTTCAAGAAACAAGGTTTATGAAAGAACTGTGAGAAGCTACACGAGTAATACTATAAAAAAGTACACAATGGATTTGGTAATTTTGTTTTTGCCGAAATTACTGCATAATCTAAACATCAAATTGGAAATAGGGTTGCCTTTATCCTATTGTATATAACTATTAAAATAATATATAGGATACTGTTTTCGATCAACAATCGGAACTAGTAAATATCAGATAAATATCGCTATTATTTTCACTGAAACTTATATTATTAGTTCACGTCTGAAGAGTATACCTATTAAGACTGAAATTCAGTGAAATATAAATATTGATTGTTTCAGAAATTGTTCTGATTCTCAAAGAGAAACAAAACAGATAAAAGACGACACAGTTAAAGTATAATGATTTATCTTAAGTTAACTACTGACTGAATAAAGTAAAGAATAGAGTTTTCCCGACGTGTTTCTCTTTCGAATTGAAATAATGAATTTTATTTGCACAGTAGGCAGTCGAACATACGGCTCACCCGACGGAAAGTGGTCATCGTCTCACACAGACGTCAGCAATGCCAGGGGCACAGCCAACCAGCTGCCTATTCTAATCAATTCAAACGACTTCTGAGGCATTCTCTTAAGTTTATCGAAACCACTATTATTATTTAGCCGTGAGCAACAACAACAACTATGGACAAACATAAAAAAAATTAACTGCGCCTTAGGAAGTTCTATTACCGTCTTTATGGATGTTAGTGTTTGTTTTTATAAACCTATAATATAAATTTGTTCAAATAAAAACGTTTTTGTTTGTTTTCGTAGCGTTATTTAAATATTCAGAACTTATTTAATAAAGATGATGTTTGTTTAGCCTATGATAGATGCTTGATTCACATGATATCTTAGAAAAAAATTAAGTAAGTGGTAATAAAAAAAAAGCGTGCAATTCACGAGCTGTAAAAACGAAATCTTCAGAAGCATTTCATTAAGATTCAAATTAGTAATTTCAGTTAAAATCAGATAATTTCGGTTAAAAAAAAGTATTATTGCCATTATTGTGCTATAACTATTAAAGTATTATAATTGTATGTACTATAGCATTATAATGATTAACATATTAGTTAATATCTTATTATATCTTATTTTAAATGAAAGTTTATTCAATATAATTGACGTTTATGTCATGTTTTTAAACTAAAATTGAGGAAATATACAAAGTAGTTCTTGGCTATTTTCGTGTTTCATCGCGTGGGCGGGGTTGTTCCCGTAATCAGTCTCAAATTAATACAAATATGGTAATCGTAATGAACTAGTGAGAACGTGTTAAACGTTTAAAAATATATCGGCAGTTAACACATTATAAATGAATCCATGGATAGCAGTTGTTATTTTTGGATATGAGATGAAGTACCTCGTTGTTATATGTTTGTTCAATTCGCATATTAATTCTGAGAGTGTTTGCTTTTCTAAAACGGATATTTGTTCATGAATCGCAATGAAATTTAAACAAAATAAGTATACATTAAAGAGGATAAGCTGTTAAAGAATTGTTTAAGATTTTTTCATAAAATAGTGTTGATAAAATTATAGATTATTTTATATTATAGTTTTTTTTTCACATGGCAACATTTTCCAATATGACATACACAATTTATCATACTTAACTGTATAAATAATCATCTGTAATAAAAAAAAAATGAACTTAGAAGTATTGGGTAACTTCGACTTTTGTTTATATAGTGAATTCTTTAAGCTGATACGATAGATGTTGGAAGTGCGTTAGGACATCCTCAATCAGCGACTGTCTAACGACCACAGAACTGACAGAAGGCTATTAACGACTAACCACAAAAACTTCGCATTACACATTTAATTACTCTAACACGGGCTGTATAATTAATATGTAATAAATTAGTATAGTATAATAACTCAGAAAAAATCAATGGAGAGCCACTAGAATATGTAGAGAAATACATATACTTGGGAAAACTGCTAAGTTTTGCCAAAAACAGCGACATACTAGAAATGGAAAGAAGGGTTCAATCGACATGGAATAAATTTTGGAACCTAAAGGAAATTTTCAAAAGTAATATGCACACAGACATCAAAACAAAAGTTATGAACTCAAGTCTCTTACCATGCCTGACGTATGGGTGCCAGAGGTGGAAGTTCTCCTCTAAAGCCACAAATAAAATCAGGACTTGTCAAAGGGGGATGGAGAGGCGTATGCTCAAAATAAGGAAGATGGATAAGGTAAGGCATACTAAGATAAGAAGAACCACTAACGCGACCGACGCCCTGACTTATGCACTAAAACTAAAATGAAATGGGCTGGCCATGTCGCGAGATATACAGACCAGAGATGGACTGCGAAAGTTACATCTTGGAGCGGCCCAACGGGCAAGAGAAGTCGAGGGAGACCACTAACCAGATGGGAAGACGATCTTAGACGAACAGCTGGCCCAAACTGGATAGACGTAGCACAGGATAGAGACGCTTGGGCATCTTTGGAGGAGGCCTTTACCCGATCCGGGGTTCTTGCTAACTAAATTTTACTGATTTATTACAAAACTCTTTTACATTCTAAATACTTATACATACATTTATATTTATTATATATTTTTTTTAAACTTTGTAAAGCAAGAAATAAAGGGCTTATTATTATTATTATTATAATAACTCAGAAGACTTACTGCAAATGATTTTTAAAGTAACTCGATCACCAAATGAAATTTGTTTTCAAATACGCAAATTTTAAAGTACTCTTATCAATTATATACATATTATGCGTAATTTATCTTTTGGAATTTCAATTGGTTTGTCAACCACAAACAGCACTGCAGACTGACATTTTGTTTAATAAAATTATCTTCGAAGCGTTAATGTAATTTTATCTGTCTGTGTATAAATTTCGAGGGTTATGATATTTTAGTATTTTTCATTACCAATCTTTTTTATATTTTTTTTAGTGGGTGTAATTTGTGAATGTGGAAAACGTGACATACGCTTTAGTACGTAATTATTTAGATATATAAATGACCGTATATCGGGGGATTTGAATTCGGGAATCCGGGTGGTTTGGAAGGCTTAACGACGGAGCTAAGATCTTCCACCGAGCGTGTCATATTGCTCGGTAGACCGACGGTCAGAAAGTCTTTTTTTTCCTACCTATGCTGATAGCCTTGAGAGGCTATTTCAACTTCACCCTAGCGTATAGGTGAGCTCTCGGAACTCAAACCCGAAGTGTTGCTAACACTGGCCCTAGCAAGAGCAGTGCTTCACAGAATCTACCCACTGAGAAGATCCGGCGAGAAACTCAGTGGGCTGTGTTTTATTTATTTTTTATTGTCCTTGTCTGCGTACAAGGGCAATAAAAAAAAGTATACTTATCTTGAAAATGTCGTAAGCGAGATTCAGGCATCTATCAAATATCGTGTGTTCTATGATGGCTACCGTCATAGGTACATGAAATTACTCAACACGGGAAGACCCGCCGTCTAAACCTTAAGGTCTCCGACGCTTCGATAAATAACCGAAAATATGTTATTTTTTAAGGACGAAAGTAGCTTAATATGTCAATTTTTGACATTTAAACTACACTACATTTAAGCGGTTACAATTCTTTACTTGTTCCATTGTTACGACAGAAGTTAAACAAACACGTAACAAAAATGCTTTCGTGTTTGTAATATTATTGTTATTATAAGGACTTAGCTTCTCGTTGTGGAGTAGTAAACAATGTTATCTGCAGCCGCATTCAGCGAACGAGGTTGAATAGTTCGAAACAGTAGGCACAATGAATCTCTCGAAACATTATGAACTTCAATGCTTAAGTCTAAATTCGTGAAACCTCCAGTTCTGTGCTCATATCTTTTCATTTCAACCTTGTCAGCGGTCATGGTTTTGCATATTATTATTTTTTTTTTATTGTTTAGATGGGTGGACGAGCTAATAGCCCACCTGGTGTTAAGTGGTTACTGGAGCCCATAGACATCCACAACGTAAATGCGCCACCCACCTTGAGATATAAGTTCTAAGGTCTCAAGTATAGTTACAACGGCTGCCCCACCCCTCAAACCGAAACGCATTACTGCTTTACGGCAGAAATAGGCAGTATGGTGGTACCTACCCGCGCGGACTCACAAGAGATCCTACCACCAGTAACCTACAACCATTTGTTTTAATATTTTAATTGCTCAAATAAGCAAAGCCCAAAGCGTATTAAATAGAATTACGTTAGGTATATAAATAAAGGTTATCTCTTTATCGGAGTTCATTAACATAGTGTCATATGTGACAGCGAAGCGCGTGATAAACTATTTGATTACTCGGAAATTATATTAAAAGTTTTCGTACATTCTTTAGTGCTTGTTGTTATGCTAAATTATACATGTACTCCTCACTAGGGCTGTCCAAACTAGAGTTGTTGATGAACTAGAAATTACGAATCATCTAAACTAAATGTATACGAGTTTTTGTAATGTTTTTTGTCTTTATTGCGATAAGATTTTTAATTATAATTTCAGCGGGCCGCATAAACATGAGACTGGATCATGATTTGGACAGCCCTGCTCTATATTTTACTATAGATTTATATTATATAATATATTATATGATATACTTGAATCAATTTTGAAAACAACGAGTCGTAGTGCAGTAAAATAATAAAAAAAGAAAATGTATATTTTTATTATTTATTTTTTATTGCTTAGATGTGTGGACGAGTTCACAGCCCACCTGGTGTTAAGTGGTTACTGGATCCCATAGACATCTACAACGTAAATGCACGACCCATCTTGAGATATAAGTTCTAAGGTCTCAGTATAGCAACATGATTATAATGTAATATATTATATAATAAATAAATCAATATGAAGTGAAGCACGGAATCTAAGTTCCC